>NC_091825.1:86292500-86592500 GCF_038994185.2 Dermacentor albipictus
CTCTGGAGGACGCTCGCATTTGATGGCGCCTCCAGGGAAACAATTGTACATCACCATATTGGATCTACTTAACTCAGACAAGGGACTATAACGACGCCCTCTGCAAAATTTGTAAGGAGAAAGGTACGCTAGACCATGTAATATGGGAGTGTGGTGGCTCCCCAGGGGCCAAGGCAAAGATCGACAGTAGAGAAACCTGGGAGGCCTTGCTCCAGAGTGAGGCTTAAGACGACCAACGTCGAGCAATCCGCCTGGCCGTTGAGGCGGTGAAGACTCACCATTCTCAACGCGCGGGGGCTGCTTCGTCCGCGCCCCCTCCCTACCTGCGTGTAGGGTGAGAGGCCGGCACCCCATCTCGGTGGTATAATAATGTTTTCAATCAATCAATCAATCAATCAATCAATCAATCAATCAATTGGACCATACGTGACTATGAGCAAATACCTCAATGGTCCAATGACAGTAGCACATTGGATCGTGTGAGGCAAGAGCCAGAGCTAAGAAGCCAGATATACATGGCGAAAAAGAAAAGGCCATGACGATTGATTTCTGCGGAAAGAGGAAATGACTTTGGTCATGGAAGAGCTTAGTAGGTGCTACAAAGGGAGATCTCGATGATAGCAAAAGAATAAAGTGGGTCGTCCAAATAGCGAGGTCTATAAAACATAGAACATGCCGTAACGCAAAGTAGAAATTGAAGGCATAGATGAAAGAAGAAATAAAAAGATCAGAATTATAGTCGCAACAGGGGTCTATCAGCAATGTCAAATAAATAGAGTCCCGGTGTCTTCAAAGCTATACGGGGCGCAAGTCAGGATTGAGAGGCTCATCATCGGGAGCAACCGTGCGATAGAGAAAGCGCTCTCGTAGGGTGATGCCCATAGGCGCTTTTTTTTTCCTCCGTCTGAACACAGTGGCACTGTGGACACACCCGTTTCAGAGAGTAGAAAGGAACATGTATGGCTGTTCTCGGAAACAAATAAAAAAAGAAAGACGAGAAGATATTTACGTTACAAGACTGGAAACAGACTCACATAGGGCCACGACAGGAGACACTTGCCCGCTGGCCGTATAACGCACACTCAATTAAGAAGGCGCCACAGGAGAAAAAAAAACAGCTCCAGAAAAATGGGACCAAATGGAGCTGACATTACAAGGTGTCTGCAACCAACACAAGCATTTAATTAAATATGCGCTCAAAGATAAAAAACAAGAGGGCAAAAAAAGGGTAGGAAAACAAACGAAAAACACTTCACGCACCTGCCGAAAAAACTCAAAGCAACAGCCTATCTTCATTGAGTTACTGATACAGTAGGAAGATGTAGAAATATCTCATTCATGTTGCTTACCTTAAGTAAAAATCGAATTTAATTTCGCGCGCATGAGTTCTTTTGTACTTTTTGTGCGTTCTTTTGCACGCCCAGCAGATTGCATACTCTATTTTCGGTTCAAGATTTCTAAAAAAGCCTAATTTGTTCAATCAAAGTGCCAGCTGATACACAACGTCCTGTTGCAATGCATAGCGAAAGCATCGCCCATCTCACCATCGTCCAGGGATCGCGATACCTTCGCAAAATACGCGACTATGCAAAGGAACATCACGTCGCTATCGCGTTTGTCATAAGAATTCAGCGACAAATTACTGCCCATTTTAAAATTCGCGTTCATGGAATGTTTATAACGGCGGTTGCATTCACCCAACGACCTAGTAGTGTATTTCCATAATATGCCGTACGCTGTTGAAAATTCGTACTCGGATTCTTCCTTGCTAGGAACGAAGGACCTGACACGTCGTTTGTCACGAATCAAATAGTGGGAGCAACTGGCGTGGGCATTTTTGTAGAGGGGACAAAGCTTGTTGGATGCGGTACAGATCACCCGTGAAGGTGCATGTTCGGCGGCGTCCTTCACTAAGTCCGACAGGCTGTGTGCCTAAAAGAGCACCGCGCCTTTCGACCAATTGACTATTTGGCAAATCAGTTCTGCGTAATTCCGCAAGGTGGACGAAGGTCTATGAAAGGAAAATTGACGTGCGCCCGTATGTAGCCCGAAGCTACCAAAGAAACTGAGACAGGTTTCTGATGAAGAAAGCCTCGTAGTTGAAAAATTCGTCCTGCAGTTTGAGTCTGAGTCTGATTATGATCAGGATGATTTTTTCTTTAACAACGACCTTAATTTCTGAGAACCATTGTGCGGGTTTCCTTTGTATACAGCTTCGTGCTACATACGCGTGGACGTCAATTTTCCTTTTGTTATCGACTCCTTGCCGAGCATCATTCTTTCGTATCCGAAATTCAAGTGCGCTATGTTCTGCAAAGTCTAACGAAACGAACTCATGATACCCAGTGAATGTTCATTGTTGAAATTGCTTTGCGAAACTCCGTGTGTCTTCTCTACCCTCCCCATCGCTCCAAGTAACCCTTCTTTCTTTTTTGATACTCTTCCCCTTCCCTCTGAGCCAAGCATATCAAACTAATGAATGTTACTCCAGGCTAACCTCTCCGCGTTTCCTCCTTAAATTATTCTCGCTCTTTCGCTGCCTCCTGAGGGCAGCAGCAAACCCGAATGTTGCTTATGACACAGAGTCTCTCAGCGCTTTTCTCAAGCTTCGAATGATTAAGGGTGAATAGAAGAGGACACTTGTTTGAGCACGTGACGTACCAGCGAGTTGCGGCATGAAAAGAAGCCCAGATCGAGAAATCGGGGTTGACAATCCGTGGGCGGCTCCCTGGTAAAAAGACAGGCAGGCCATGCTGGTGCGAAACTCACTGGAAGTTCTGCTAGACCTTGTTGCCGGTTTTATCCGGCATAGCACTTTTCAGGATATATAAGTCATCATGGTACGGAAGTATATTGACGATTCCATCCTATAGTGTCCATGCGTAGGTTAGAAGGCGTAAAGCCATTTTGTGCAACAAAGTGCCGGGAGACTAACACTGATGATATACATCATCACTGATGATGTCATGTCGTAGTGACATAGAAGAAAGGAAAAAACTATGAATGGCGAAACTAACTTTTATTGGGGGAGCATGTGCCCTCAAAAGCAAGTTGCACTCAAAGCACAACAATAGCGGCGAACGCAGTCGGCGATCGTCGAGAATTTGAGCAGCCGGTCAAGTGCGTCGCCTTTTTATACATCAGTCGTCGATTGTTCCAGAGTAATCGCTGGGACTTTCGTGCCTTCCACAAAGTTCTTGGCCATTCGCGTCGCGTATGCATGAAATCAGATTACACAAGGTTCGGAGAGAGACAGCGCATGGAAGCATCGATAACATTCGCGAAACTTCCGATGCATGCAGGCACGTCCTGCGCTGTGCGATAACATTTGTTGGGCGATGAAACGTGGTCAGCCGATAAAGATGAACAAGTACACATGCCAATATGCAGACACTCGGGAGCTACTTGCGCATCGTTTAACATCTCTTAGCGAATCGGAAGCATACGTTTAAAATTTAAAATGCTCTCGGGATTCTTTGTGTTTTTGTGTCTTCACTTTGAGTTTGTGGAGCTAGCGTACGTACGTGTCCACGCATTTTCATGTACTCATGTTAGTGTTATCTAATGCTTGCGTGTTGCGAGTCGCGCCTATTTGTGTTTGGCTTCTTCTCCTGCTTAGTACCTTCAAGCTTCCCTGCCAAGGGCAAGTTGTCCAGACTGCATTCGAGAACAAGCAGCCCAGTGAATGGCCGAAGCACATTATGAAAAGCCTCAGAGCTAATACAATTTCTTATAGGAAAGCGTTGCTTCTTTATTATTTAGATTTTAACTTAACGCATATCACAAGCCTGCGCGGTGTGAAGAATCCTTTGCATGTGTAAAAAATCAGCAGTAAGTTAGAGGAACGGGTCTCCCAGCACTCAGCGCCAAAGGTAGGGAATAACAAAACATACGTGCCATACATGGAGGGCCAATAAAGTTTCAGCATACCATACCCTACCATAAACGTAGGGCAATGAGAGAAGAAATTGTTTCTGTTATGTTCCAAGAGAAAATTGCTTAGTCATGAAACAAGAAAGAAATACAGGAAGCTGGAGTGCGGGTGAAGATCTTGTAAGATAGTCATTGTGAAAAAGGAAGCAATCAAAGAGGCGCTTCGTGCAGTTTTATTTTGTTTCTTTTTTTCGTATCGTATTCACTTTATCTCTGGAAAGATAGAGCTGATGAACCAACGTCGCCTACCATATGTTTTTGGTTTTGTGAGCTCTACGCCACTGAGACCCAGAGAAAACAGCGGCATAATGAGATGACGGCAGCGAAGCAAGTCACGCCTGAAGTAGTAGTAGTAGTAGTAGTAGTATGTTTATTTGGCCATATTATATACAATACAATATGCCCTCGAGGTGAGGCTAAAGGAGGTAGACCAAGCATACCTCCTGACAAGGCCTAAACCCCGATCACACATCATGGAAACGGGGGCCGAATGGACACAGAGGAAAAAAAAAACAATGAGCAAACATGATCACAATAGAAAATAGTTAATGATAGACAATAATAAATATCCATTAACAATAAACAAAACATTTCATAATATGCACAATCAAAAAAGAAAACGAAGTATACAGAATTAGCTGAAATTTAACCGGGGGGGAAAAGAGTCGTCAGTTTTTTCTTAAATACAGACACACTATAACTTTCTAAAAAAAAAAAAAAAACCGCCTCGCCTCGCCGAGTTTGCTGAGAGCTCACGTTCGTTCCAAACGCTCCTTCCCATTGACGGCGCAAGGATGCGTTGAAGAAAAAAAAGAAAACTGGCGGATTGTTCAGGCGTGTTTTTTTTTCCTTTTTTTAGATAATGGAGACGAACACCGAACCGTTGGAAATTTCTGTTCCAGCTTCCTTTCGGTTACTTCACCGAAAGCAGTTGCCGATATCGGGAATGAGCAGCTGGCGCGCATGAACAGCGAGCTCATGAGCTGTAGCTATCGGTTCTTTGAGAATATTTCCCGGGTAGCTCAAAGCGAGCACATCGCAGACAGAAAATAACGTGCGTCCGCACCTAGGCCTAATATAATGGCTTTTCTGCTTCATGGAGCAGCGAAGTGAGAGGCTTAGTTGAGAACGGTCGCTTTATTGTTTGGCGCAACTTGGAATAGGGATAATTAAGCGTAACAGAACTATGTTACCATTGGTGCAGCACCCGTAGCGCACGCGGACAGAAGAGGGGATGCTGTCACAATAATCACCACGCATGCTTCCAAAAATAGTTAAGGAATGCGAAGGAGGCTACATCAAAAATAAGATAGTACAAAAAACAAAAAAGTGGGAAGGCTATTCAGTTTTCCTGTGCGAATTATGAGCGAGAAAGGGGGGGGGGGGAGTTCAGTGCACTCTAACACGTCACTCCTCACGTGACGGGAGCAGGGGCAAAGTTTGAAATTTTTTTTCCTTGATCTTCAGGATTGGAACACATTTTTACACTGCACTATTTTCGAGGTAGGTTCATATTTTGATATGTCCTTATGTGTTAATTACTTTAAGTAAACGCTGGTGTCTTACATGTCAAAACTACCATCTCATTATGAGGCACGCGTTGTGAGGAAGTAAACGTCCATGGCGTAATAGGTACACTATCAGGTTTGTGTGCTAGATGTCCTGTGTTTGAGCCCAGCCATCGGAGAAATTTATTGTTTTGTTTATTGAAAACGAAAATATGAGGATCTCGCGAACTGGGGGAATCGGTGTAAGCGAAGCATTCTATGCTGTTAGCTTTCATTGACGATAACTAGCGGTGATATGGACGGTGAATGTGTAATTTCTTCAGCGTTTAGTTCAATACGAGAGTAGTGAGTTGATGTTAAACGTCACCTTGCATGCACCACTGCTGTGCGTCTGCGTAGTACACAGAACACACAGGCAGACGTGTTTGTTCGAGGCACTGTTGTGCGTTACTACTAATAATTTTGGATTGGAGAGTGTTGAGCATTATCATGACACATGATATGACACATCGCACCATGTCAGCAGTGTTTACCTTTAATTGAGTTATGGGGTTGTACGTGCCAAAATCACGATCCGATTATGAATCACGCAATAGTGGCGGACTCTGGATTAAGTTTGACACCCTGATTTTTTTTAACGTACATCTAAGTCTAAGTGCACTAGGGTTTTTGTATTTCACTCCCGTGGAAATTCGGCTGCCCCTGTCGGGATCTTACTGGCGAACTCAAGCAATGCCATAGCCATCAAGCTACCGCGGCAAGCACAAAATTGATTTCACGAGCTACCACTTCCTACACACTGTGGTGCTTTATGCGTATTTGCGTCTGCACGCCCTGCGTCAGTTGTCCGCTTGACAAATTTGCATGGCGTTTATTTTTCAGAAATAGTAGAATCGTATCGTACCGTACCTACAGTTTGCTCGCAACCGCTGTTTCCTTGCTTTCTCAAGTCATATTTTCTCTTTCCCGCCATCTCCTTCTGTATGGCATCTGCGAGAGTGGCAAGGCCGTTCCGTGATTGTTCTGAAAGCTGTTGCTTGCCTCCTCAAGTCATATTTTCCCTTTCTTACTCTCTCCCTCTCTATAACATCTGCGAGAGGGGCAAAGCTATTCCGTGATTGCGTCGGTTCTGCCCATTCCCAGCCTAATACATAAAACTATGCACGTCGCACCAATTCCCAGAAACATGCGCCCGAGCTTCCTCGTCGGACGGCGACATGGCCGAGCGCAGGCGCTCGCGAGTAAGTACGAGAGCCACCCCAATGTTTTGTACGTAGATGCGGCCAGCACCGCAAGAAGCACCGCATTTGTCATCAGCCTAGTTGATAAATACAGGACGAAATAAGTGCATCGTTGGTTTCCAGAGCCAGCGCTGCAGAGGCAGAGGAACTAGCGTTCGCGTTAGCCATAACGACGATACCGCAGTGTGAGTGCATCATAGTTCTGACGGACTCTCAAACGGCATGAAAAAAATTTTCCAGGATCGCATATTGCATTCTTGTTGGAGTACACCAGCTCCCTCCATACATGCAAATCGTGTGGACTCCGGGGCATGGGTCCTTACGAGGCAATAAGCATGCACAGGCATACGCCCGAGCGCATGCATACCGGGAGCCGCGAGAGGGTCACGCCGAGCAGTCCCACACGGAGCGTATACCATTAACCTACACGCACATCCTACAAAACTATCGTATTTCACCAAGAGCACTACCGCCGCCCCATAATGCTCTGACGCGGGAGGAAGCCGTAATATGGCGAAAACTCCAAACAAATGCATCACCCTGCTCTGTATTCCTATAAATGCCCACACTGCGATTAATGCGCAACGCTTTACCACATGGTAGGGGCTTGCGCAAGCACATCACAGCTCGCACTTATAACACACCCCAACACAAAGCAATGGGAGGCAGTGCTGTCCAGCTCCGACTCGACAGACCAGCTCAACCGGTCAACCGAGTGAGAAGGGCAGCTAAGTCCGCTGGACTCCTGGACTGAGGGGACCACCCACTGCACAGCGGAAGAGCTACCTATACGCTTGCGGGCTCTCTTCTACAAAGTTTACTCTCTCTCTCACTCCGTCTCTCTCGCAATTTTCTTAACTCATCTTGCACGTACTTTGGAGCAACATTAATTGTTGCAAGCGGCGCAGTTATTGACGAGGTTGGATGCTGTATTCGAAACACCCGTCGGATATCAGTTGAATGTCACCTCCAGAACTGCCGACAATACTTTTAAACAGTGCCGCTATTTTCCCCATGTGCGAGAATGGACGCAGAATCGGTCGATTATAACGTGCTTAACCAGACGCTCGATGTGACGTAGAGCTATGTGGTCTGCTTGTAGCATCAGGGGTAACAGACATGCTTCAGTGAGTAATCCAATGGGTAGTGATGTAATCCAAGCATGAGACGGAGGTCAACGGGATGGTGTCGTTCTAGCTGGGCCATCAAACTAGGCGCCACACTGAAGCTTGGCAACGCATTCATGAAGCCAGGGAGTACAGACGAGTTACACACCGGTAGTACTGTCGTTTGGTACCAGACGGTACTTTTAGCTGTCAAGGCGACCACGGATTTTATGAGGTAATATGATTGACATTTGAGCAATGTAGTGATAGAGCGTATTTCTGAAATCAGGTTTGTTTAGCATATCTAGTACTCATTATGAGACTTCCATTGTATCCGCTATATGCCGATACTCCGATATCCGATATCGATAATCGATAACGATAAACGATACTCCGATATCGTTTCACTTTGTTATGGCACTCGCTCGCCCAGGTCATCCAATAAAACAACGGCATGGCGACTGTATGGTACCGACACAGTGGCGACGATGCAATCATGAAATATTGACGCCCATGGAAAGACAAAGGCAGTAGGGCAATGACAGCTAGATGACAACAGGGTGATGATTCCTAAATGATGGCGATCGTGCAATGACGATAGAGGGACGACAGCGGTGACATGAGGAGAATAAGATTGCAAGTGTTTAACGACGATGACCTGATAATGCGGTATGACGAAAACCGCATGGAGAAACTGGGATGAGACGATGGCATCATCCCGGTGGCATAACGAGAGTGGCATTAAAAGAGATGTATAATAGTGGCTGTTTCTTAAGGTGAAAGCCTTACGTGGCTTGTTTTACGATCACCTTGAAAAAAACGCGGTGTCTAGTCGAGTGGTACAAAGAAAACCATGCCATCTTCTTCGAGGGAACGGCTGGTATAGAGGGGAAGGAGTGGCGCGCCCAGACAGAAAAATAGGTGTTGCGTCGCTGACGTGGCGCGGTGGTGGCGGCTGTTATGGCGACAGTTGACTGTGAAGTGAGAGAGACAGCGATGGAGGATGGTCATCCAGGACCTATCAGATTGCGCAGTAGGCCTCAGCGGAACTACGCTACGGTCAAGGATGCTCTCCAAGCCAGAAACGAGGTGCGACGTGCGATGAGGCGGGAGCAAGGCGTTCGACAGCGAGTGCTGTTTTCCCCTGCTGAATGGATGCAACGTAATTGTGTTCGGCTTGTGTTACACATTTGTGACACTTAGTAGCGACAAGCATGCTGCAGCTTTAGGCAGTGCATGAAGTCCTCGCTTGTGTCGTTGAGGAGATCGACCTAGAGCACCACACCTGCACTTCAAACTCCGTCTCGTTATCTCTTGCAAGAACCCTGACCCCTCCGATCATCTAACTTAATGCATTACCAAGTGTAACACAGGCTTTCGCCTTCACGTGTTACAGGACTGTAACATGATGCCGAACTTTTAGATGACAATAGGGATGACACGCGTATACGACGATCGAATAACCACAGCGTAATTGCGGTAGAATCGCGTAGGATGGCGTGGATGGACCAGATGAAGGTGCTATGAGGACGACGGCATCAAGACAATAGGATGACGTTATTGAAGTGATTACAATGGTAAAACGACATCGCGACGCATGTGCCCAATATTACGACGACTGTGTGACGGTAATCGAGTGACGACGACTTGACGACAGTAAGAAGGCGAAATTAGAAGAACGACGACCGAACGACTGCGACGGCATTACGACAAAAGCATGACGACGATGTGATGCCGACGAAAGCATGACAGCGGTATGAGGGCAATGTACGGCGACGATAGTATGACTACGATGGCATGATGATGACTATCACAAAGCCTGTATGACGGCAACTGTTTCACGAAGGCGGTATTACGATAGTTCTATGTCGAAGCAGGGGTGACGACGATGGCCTGACAGTGACAAAGCAATGACGAAGATAGCATGACCACATAAGGGCAGTAGACTGATGACGCGGGTATGACGACGATGGCCACAAGATGACGGCATCATGATGACTCTCTGGCAAAGAGAGCATCACATCAGCGCTGTGACAATGACGGCATGACGAGAATCGGACGATGAAGCTGGAGTGATGACGACGGCATCGCGACGGCGATATATATGACAACCAATTCCTAACGACTGCATGACCTCGATTGCGTGAGGACTATGACATGACGAGAGTTGGATAATGAAGCTGGAATGACGGCGAAGCAATGACCACGATGGCATCACAACCAGGACCACATATATACCTAGTGTCCTAAAGTATTACACAAGTTGGGACACTGGGTCGACGTAAAATAGGTGATAACAACGTCATGAGGAGAGTCGCATGACGAAGCTGGTGTTTTAACGATGGATACAACACGAAGATATCTGACCAACGGCGTGACATCGAAGGCATCATGAGTGCCTGACGAGGATGGCTGGATGGCGACAACATGATGAAAGCGTTTTTAATTCTGGTGAAATGTGTGTCGCCGAACAATCCGCCATGTTGCGTGCCTCAGAGATAGAATATCTGGATACGTATCATTTAGTGACCAGTACTGTCATGGCACTTATTTTACCTTGAAAAACTTGTTCTTCTACTGTTTCTTCAGAATGTATATACTTGCTTAAGTTCAATAAATATTATTTGATAGTTAGCGATGTAGTAATCTTCCGTACCTTTGTATCGAGTCTATGTTTATTGCGATACTCGCCTCAAGAATGGAATATCAACCCACCCAGCAAACCATCCTCCTGAACCACTACATATACAATACAGAAGAAATATTATATATATATATATATGTTGAGAGATAGAGAGAGGACCACATATACAACCAGGACCACATATATACCTAGTGTCCTAAGGTATTACGCAACTTGGGACACTGGGTCGACGTAAAATAGGTGATAACAACGTCATGAGGAGAGTCGCATGCCGAAGCTGGTGTGGTAACAATGGATAGAACACGAAGATATCTGACCGACGGCGTGACATCGAAGGCATCATGAGTGCCTGACGAGGATGGCTGGATGGCAACAACATGATGAAAGCGTTTTTAATTCTGGTGAAATGTGTGTCGCCAAACCAAACCATCACCATGTTATGTGCCTCAGAGATAGAATATCTGAATACGTATAATTTAGTGACCAGTGCTGTCATGGCTCTTGTTCTGCCTTGAAAAATTTGTTCCTCTACTGTTTGTTCTGAGTGTATATTTTTCCTTGACTTCAATAAACCTTATTTGATAGTTAGCGATATGGTAATCTTGCTTACCTTTGTATCGAGTCTTATTTATTGTGGTACTAGCCTCAAGATTGGAATATCAACTCGCCCAGCGAACCGTCCTCCTGAAACACTACATATACAATACAGAAGGGATTATATATATATATTTAACTATTATACCTCAAAGGTCCCTGAACAGGCCATTACTTGAGGGGTGGGCACATTGAAAAAACGGTGTGTCATGTTAGGTTATGTGACTTGAACGACGGTCTTCGATGGCAGCTTTGAAACGAGAAATGTCAGTGATGAGGGTGATGTCAGAAGGAAGGGTATTCCATTCACGGGCTGTGTATTGAAAAAAAGAACGTTGATACGTAGTGGAATGGGCACGAGGTAGATACACAGCATTAGGATGTGTGTGGCGGGAAAAACGATGGGCTGGAATGATGACCTGGTTACCTGTGGGCTGTGAATGAAAGAACCTAAAAAATAAAAGAAGACCACTTTTGAGGCGGGAGGTGAGCGAGGGCAGACACAACCTGGATTTTAAGGCTGAAACACTTGTGTTATAGGAGTAGTCAGAAAGACTGACTCTGGCCGCTCGGTTATCAACCCATTCAATGGTATTAATCATATTAACCTGATGGTTGTCATAAATAGCGCAAGCATACTCTAGTTTAGTTCGGATTAAGGGTGTACATGCTGGTAGTTTCACTGAGGGAGATGCTGATGACAAGTTACGGCGTAGATAACATAGTAATCGGTTGCAGGAATTAGTGAACTGATTTATCTGGTGAGTGTGATGGATGATGGGGATATATATAGGTGTGTGTGTGTGTGTGTGTGCGTGCGTGCGTGTGCGTGTGCGTGCGTGTGTGTGTGTGTGTGTGTGTGTGTGTGTGTGTGTGTGTGTGTGTGTGTGTGTGTGTGTGTGTGTGTGTGTGTGTGTGTGTGTGTGTGTGTGTGTGTGTGTGTGTGTGTGTGTGTGTGTGTGTGTGTGTGTGTGTGTGTGTGTGTGTGTGTGTAAAGTTGCCGAACACTACCCATCTGACAGAGCATGGCATTATCATCGTCAATTACAATAGCCAAAATGTTTCCCTTAACATGTTGATGCCAAACACTCGTGTAAGTCTACTCAACGACTTCTTTGAGGCTATTCTTAAAAGCGTACTGTTATTCTTCAGGCGCGCGGGTGTCTTTATTGCTGCATTTAAAATACATCACTTGTCAACACAATCATTCGAAGTTAATCCACAACAGAAAACTGGTTTCATGAGGATGAAAAAAAAATATTCGGAACGAAACAGCTATACATACTGCTGGTGTACGTACATGTAGCGATAAAAGCGGAATGAATATTGCTTCTCCGTGCCAAGGCAACCTCGCCTGCTTCAAGATAACGCGTCAAGGAAAGTGTGCATTATGCGTCAGCTTCAGCTGTTTGCGCCATTAATATGTATTGCACCATCCACAGACTGCCCATCAAGTGATCGCGCAATAAATATTTATAAAGAAGGAAGCTGCACCCACGGCTCACTATGTATCTCTGCTGCATAGCATCTGCTCGTGTCCTCATATACACATGAGGCTTGCGAAAACAAGACATGCATATCAGCAACATAGGAGTATAAGGCTGCATATGTATCTTAGAAATTAGAGCAAGAACGCTCGGTGTGAATGCACCGGTATATATATTCTGCGGCAGTCCTGAACACCCTGTGCATTGTGTGCACATTTGGCACAGTTAAACATTAAAGG
This sequence comes from Dermacentor albipictus, assembly GCF_038994185.2. Lineage (NCBI taxonomy): Eukaryota > Metazoa > Arthropoda > Arachnida > Ixodida > Ixodidae > Dermacentor > Dermacentor albipictus. Next base: position 86,305,253 of record NC_091825.1, read on the forward strand.
CGGCGCGGTGCATGACCCCTTTTCTGAATTTACTCATCTTAAGTCACCCTTAATGTGTTTCCAGCATGAACGAAAAAACTCAATATGTTATTGTGTGAAAGGATGGTTACTTAAATTGCCTACACACTACATATTGTTTGGTCAGGCAGTAAACAATTGAGACAGCGCTAGACAGCTCGAATATCAATCGTCGTAAGACACTGAATGTTGCATCATCACGGAAAAAAAGAGTGGAGATGACTCAGATATTCGTGGTACCAACGAAACACTATCATAATAACTTTCATAAGCTATTAGGTGCTCATACATTATGCTGCTTTTGAATACGCCTTGCTTTACTTAAAATTTGTTCGGTTATTTTAAAGGACCATTGGTGACGATTTACTTGATCTGTCATACTGTACACGTGTCCCCGTTTATTTATTATTGTTATAAATAATAGCATCACCTGAATGCCAATGAGTGAGGCAGCTCTGTAATTTAAGAGCATGCTAATAATAACTACAATTTCACTGATCATTCACAGTCGGTCCACTAGTCTTGAGCAAATACACAGGAATAACTTGCCTGCGAAGACGTTCTTCGCGGCGATGTTCAAACACATGACTGATCGATTGGTATCCAAGCTTTCCAAACACTTTGTCATGGCAGTTCCTTTAATATTACGGAATAGTATCAATAATCATCGCCGACCTACTGTACATTGTGTCCCCTGCCGGACGAAGGGTGCTTCGAGTGATCTCCCATTACCGCTAGCATGCGATTGCTGCCACAGTTCTATGCCGGAATTTTTCCTCATTTCATCATGCCACCAAATTCTGAGCCATCCGTGAGTGCGCTGCCCTTCCCTTTGTGCACATTCTCTGATACGAAATGTTTACTGGAATAGTAAGAGCATGTTATATAGTTCGATGTGCATACGGCAAACCAGTATAAATATTCTGCCCCTACTTTGTGGGAGACAACTGGCTGGCGTTGCGACCATACTAAACAGATTTAGTACAGCGCTTCAGGGGTTCACGCAGTCACCTGCCATATGGCAATGGCCACGCTACACGCATGACCCTCTATTATAATCTTTGCAATGAGTTCTGCATGGTGAACGAATGGCCAACGAAAAATGATATGGCGCCGTCTGGTACATCAAATAAAGCATTCTTAGCGCAATGACCACACTTTTTTTGTTATTATCTTGTTATTAAGAAACCTGATGAAGGGTTTCCTTAATTAAGAGAAGAAAGAGATAGAAAGAACATGGCACGCAGCGAGTGAATGACATGAGTGACGTCATTTCATCAAGGACTAATGTTAGTCAGGGGTTTACTCCAGCCAATCATAAAACAAGGATGGCGCTCGTCTGCTGTCGCTTTTCTTTGTCGCCTGACCTTCCCATGACCTGTTCCCTGTTACTGGCTTTAGGCATGGAAAACAAAAACGCTGCCCGCACTGTTACTGAAAGCGAAGTTTCTCCACTGAGACGCGTCAGTGTGGTTAGATATATATACATGTGTGTGTTTGTGTGTGTGTGGGTGTTTGTAAATATTGAATGAGAACAAAGTGGGTTAACCGAGGGCCCCGACACTTATTATTCATAGCGTAAGAAGCCCACAAACAAAGACAATAAGGATAACACAGGATAAACTACTGGTACTTACTAATTAAATTAAATAAATAGTAAATTATCGAAAATGAAAGCGGATGAACAAACAACTTGCCAGAAGTGGGAAACAATCCCACGTCTTCGCATTACGCGTGCGATGTTCTACCAATTGAACTACTGCGGCGCCATTCCCCCATCCACTTTCGGGGGTACTTACGCCTCACTACCAGAAATAACCCTGGGAGTGTTAGCCAGTGCCACCATTCATAAACCTTGGCGGCGGATGGGGAACATCCCTTCTGCCGCAGGCGTCACGAGTACGTGATTTTTTTGGGTGAAGGAAACTGGTGAATAAACCCACACGTAGTAAATGAAGGCATCAATGTTGCCGGATTCAAGACCCTCGCTCTGTAACAGAATATTTATACTATATACCATCCCGTAGCAAATGCGGGTTATATTGCCACACCATTCTTTCTCTGAAGTTACTCATACGAGGTTTTGCATTCTTGACAGAAATATCCCTCACGATTTCGGGGACCGCTGCCCACATACAATTGTCATAAAAAAAGAACACCGACCTCCATAATGACACAGTTTCAAACAAAATTTCTGCAGCCCTTTTGCGTTTGTGCTTATTTACTGTGTAAGTCGAAATGCGGGCTGGAGGTGCTCTAGAGCCCGTCCAGGTGTTCAGCTATTTGAACGCTCAAGAGTGCATGAATATCCGTTCAAACACGAGCACCATGAGGCCTCTTAGTGTTTCAAAAGGTAAATGAGCCTGGCACGTGTTACAGAACTGTGTCATATGGGGCAGGCATCAAGGCCATGCCCTCAATAAAGACATTTTTATTACTACTGCTACTACTGGAGGCATTACGAAAATTCATTGCCATCGATGCAAAACCTAAACAAATGGGAACTTGCTTTCCAGTCAGATTTTATCGCCGCCACAAAAGCGTGGTAGCCGCTTTCCTAGTTATCTGTCACAGAAAATAAAAAAGAATTTTATACTCCCAAATTTGATCGGAAAGCTACTAATAAAAGAAAATTGTTATGTTACAAAAATTATAATCGACCTACAAAAGGCACAAGCTTTCGAAAGATACTGCAAAATAACCTTTCCCACTACGTCATTCAAAGCAAAATATGATTTCAAGCAGTTCCACTACCCGAAACCAACAGGAACAAAACAAAAAAGGAAGCGCTAGTGTAGTCCCGATTACGCTGTCTGAAAAGTGGTCCTCCGAAGACAAAATATACCATCCTGAATGTCAGGCAACAATTTTGGTAAGGCTTTGTTAGATAACGTAAATGATTGAGCACTTGCATTATTGGCCATTCAGGTGTATGTATTTTTCTCTATTGCTCGGGGAGCGTCTTATAGAGGATTTATAGGTGGTCTGCTCCATTATAAAAATATCGCCCATTTATTTCGCTGTCTCTAAAGATTGGTTCGTAGTTACCTTCCGGGTGCCCGTGCAATATATTTGCCAGTGAGTCTAAACCCTTTATTGGTGATTGTTCCCTGCAGGAAACATACCGCAATTTCTCTTTGCTTTCTTTGCTTCGGTATTGAGTACGACGTTTCTTGCCGACTTTCTTTGGCACACACTGAATGACAGGCATCAAACTTCATTCGTTCGTTTATAGTCGGAAAAGAGGTTAGGAAGAATAGGGTTCGCATGCGACTCGCTTTTCTTTTTTTCTTGGGGGCATGGTCTGAGACAGATCGATGCAAGGTTGACTGCTGCAGTGGTGCTACGCACGTTATGTAAAGCAAAGGAAACGTATACGTGTGGTTTCCATATCACAAAAGCGGTCGAAGCAAATTCCACATGATGCATTGGGGCTTCAGGCGAAGCCCACTTCTAGTTCTCTGCCGGAAGGAAGGAAAAAGTGGAGAAGGAAAGGCAGGGAGGGTAACGAGTTTAGCTTAACCGGTTTGCTACCCTCCACATGGGAATGGGATGGGGGGATGAAAGAAGGGGAGGAGAGGGAGAGAGCACGCGTGCACATAATACAGCACACACATCGTTAGTTACAGTCCGTCATTCTTGCGTGGTACGTGACATCACTGTCACAGCCGCTTGTCCAAGCCCGTCTCTTTCTTAAACCGAAGTAGTCCCTTCGTCGCCTTCAGCTGCGATGTCTTCTGTCGGCGATATTTGAAAATAGTTGCAACTGACAATGGTCTATTGTCAAGGTGCGCTAGAACGGACGCCAGAGACTGTCTTTGAACATTATATTCAGGACAGCCGCACAGAATGTGTTCTAGTGTCTCCTCGCAAAGACAGGCATTGCAGAGCGCTTTGTCGGTCATTCCAATGCGAAATGAGCAAAATTTCGTGAAGGCCACCCCTAGCCATACACTCTAAAAATTTTAACACCCTTAAGGGTGTAAATGGCTTGTCCCATGTGTGACACCTTTTTGGGTGTATTGCTACACCCCAAGCAAAGGGTGCACATTAACACCCCACAAAAGAAGGGGTGTTATTATGACGTCACCTCACCTATGGGTGTAACACAGACAACCACCCTTTCAATATGGGTGTAGCATGTGACAACACCCTTCCAAAAGGGTGTTATCCCTGCAAGTATTTTAGCGTTCACTACAGCCATGTAGTTAATGGGCAGACTAGCTGTTGTGAATGCTGCCTAGCCTTAGCTATGGTACTACCTTGTTCAGTATGAGCCAGAATCTGTGAGGCGTCGTCATATTGCGCTTCTGGTCCGTCATGTGGTAGCATAACGTGCGGCCCTTTCAGGAAAACAATTTAAGGTTTCGCCATTGCAGCAAGGCACACACGCCATGCTTTCGTAATCTTCCTCTGCAGTGATAGTACACTGCCGGCATAATGCAGAGCGCAATAACAATGCGCGCTGCACTAAGGACACAGGATCTCCCGCACCTTGGTGCACCAGTACTTATAACTCCGTGGAAACAGCACACAACCAAAAGCATAGTTACATGCATTTCAGAAAGGATTAAAAACCACCTTTTCTTGGTCAAAAATTTTCGCAACACCAGCTCGACCAGGAGGGAAAGACACCACAGCTCGCTGCTGTAGCTCATATTGAATGCAATAGAGCGCAAGCAATGCATGTATTGGCGACGGTAACAAGTGCAGTACTACAGAAGCATACGTTTGCCTGTCAAGCAGTTTTTTGCCGTTTTAAGCACATATTTTATACCTCTATTCATCAAAGTTGTCATTTATCTCCACGGGATGCTTCTACTAGTACCTTCACATATATGACTTAAAGGTAGCACTGAAAGCCCAAGAACAAAGTGCTTCCACGTCGAATAATCTTTCAGCATTTACGAACAAAACAGCATGTGTAGCTGTGCATGCTGTTCAATATGTAAGCATGCACTATTTTCTGAAATATACGTATGCTCCATTTACTGACAGTGACCTGCTTATACCCAATAACTTAGTGTATTTTTCACCATGTGCTTGCATTGAATATTCTACAGGCATTGTAAGTTAAGCTACCAGAATAACAATCAGCTAGTCTAAGGTTGCCTAATTGAACAAAATCATTGTAAAATTTGTGACGAAATGTCAGAAGTATTTATTTCATTCAAGAGAAATGGTTACATAATAATGTTTGCACATTTTAAAAGTAAAAAGGAAGATGAGTAAAACCATACCAATACAAAGACATAAGCACCGAATAATGGCACAGGCTTGCTCAATAAAATTTTAAGCAGAACAGTTTTTTTAAATAACCTCACTACGAACTATCACGAGTTTTCATTTGAAAAGCACTGCATCTTATTATAAAGCACAAAAATAACCGATCACATAAGTAAGAACAAGTCTGAGTGTGTCTTTAACACAAGGATAAAAAGTTGGGCAAGTTGGGACAGTAACCTGATCTTGGATTGTAGCGCGAAGTGACACGGACACAGACTAGAAGCAGACAGGATGAGCGCTAACTCTCAACTAAATTTTTATTGAAACGAAGAATATATGTATATATATATATATATATATATATATATATATATATATATATATATATATATATATGTGTGTGTGTGTGTGTGTGTGTGACTGCAAAAAACCGCAGCACATGTAAATGAATATTGAATACATAGTAGTAACATGAAGACGACAAACAAAAGCTATCAGCCATCAACTGCGTGGCAAATCTGAGTGCAAGCTATTCTCTTATCAAGTATACCTGTAGGCATTGCGACCAATGTGCTCCCAAGATGTATGAGGCATTAGTCATTGCAGAGTTGTAAGGACATGACAATCCTAGGATGATTATGTTCTTGAGGCTTTTTTCCCCACTTTCCATCTTTTGAAACATGTATGCTTTAGTCTTGAAAACAAAAATGCTACAACTGGCGTGTGATAAGTTTTGCATCCTATTTTCTAGCAGCTCACTGAAAAGAGCCACGATGACAAGTTTAAATGCTGTTACCTCATCAGACATTCAAATTTCTTAAACACAAACAAAACCAGATAGGCATTAGAGTGAGCATCACTTAAATACATTACACTGGTTTAAAGTTATTGCACCACTTTGGGCCAGGTAAAAACGTTAGAAACATCAAAAATGTTAAGATTCTACGGCCAACCATGAAAACTAAATAAAAAAAATCATTAAGCTGTCTTAAACGGGTACAGGAGCTTTACAACTGGCCATCTTGGTGATGGACACGCAGATAGATGAGCAGCCATTCCACTGAGACGAGAATGTTGAGGGCTTCGCATGGAAGTCTGTGAGACACTGCAGAGTAGTTCTTGGTCCACATGAAGGAGGTTGCTTGCATACACGTCTGGGCCACCATACTGAATGCAGTGTTACCGGAACCTTTTCCCCCTGCATTGTGGTAAAAAAGCATGGTTAAGTTTATACGATATTTAATATGCAAAAAGAGGTGAGGCATGCAGACAGGACACGAGAGTAGAGAAGTGAACACGAACGGGAAAAACATGAAAATTTTCATTAAATTGTTTTATTAGATAAAATTTTTATACTGTGTGTCATTCATTATGAGGGTTCATAACCGCAACACATTTATTATATAAGCAGGTAGAATTATCAGCTTGGTCACTTTGTACAAGCTCGTTTGAGGCAAGAAATCGAGTTTCACAAACACAACCTCAACATTCTTGATTGAAAAATGAACACCTTAGATGACATGCAGTCCTGTGAGTGGGAATTGCACAGTTCAAGATAAACAAATTAGAACTCACAGACCGATCCTGAAAAAGGAATAAGCACCTGCTACTGCAAAAAGCGAATTAATTGGTAGGTTTTAGTAGCACAAGGGCATCTTTGGCCAATGAGCGCCAAGTCTCTATTGCAAAAGATAAAGTTAGTGCATCTTTACAAAGCAAATATATAAAGATGACTAATGCCTCTCTGCACTAGTTGCTTTGCTCTAGCGTGAAGTCGTTTTAATGCATGCACACGTACATACACATGCTACACCCAAGTGTAACAGCTGCAGAATCAAAATTGGGCAGCAACAAAGTCGCAACCTTTAACCATTGATCACAAGCTGTACTAGTGACTGGAGGTAGTACCAATATCGCCAATGACTAGTTGCACTCTTTCTGCCCGACGTTATGCTGCTCTTGTTGTCAAAGATGAGTTACAGTCGGCATTGAGGGAAAGCTGCCCTCAAGAGCAGCTCTTATTTTTGTGTTATTTCTAACCAGAGACCAATGAAGTAATATATTTTTAGAAAGAGAATGACACCGAAAATTGAGTACGTAAAACATTTGGTACATTTTCCGGAATTAACTTGGGGGTTAACAGCTAAAGCGGCAATCCAGACACTAGAACATGTTTTGACATGTTTGCTACCAGTGAATGCTGGAAAATATGTTGGCATTCTGTAGTTTTGTCCAACAATGCAAAAGGGATTCTTAATAACTGAGGAAATAAATGGAAAAGTATCATGAAGTATATTTCGTGAATGTAATGCAGAATCACTCAACTTCTGTTGCTATATAATCTCCACTTGATTAACCTGCACTTTCTGAACTAGTTCAGGAGGTACCGTTTTTCACTACTCATTCCACCAGTTCAACGTGGTAGCAACTTTTTTTTTTTTATTGCGATGAAGGCTTGCCCTTAAGGCATAATTGTTGGAGCGTATATGTGTATTATATGTGTGCTGTGAGGCCTGTGTTGTGTATGAATTGAAGCAGTGTTTTGTGAAATCTGTTATGTATCCAGCGGTCATAGCTGGTTGTCAAACTGTAGCGGAGGCCGGCTTGCAGTAGGTGACGCGAGCGTTCCGATTGCAAACCCGTACATGTCCATATTAGGTGGTATGCATCTGATTCCACCACAGGAACGGAGCAGTATGGACACGTAGCACTCAGTGGTAAATGCGACCAGTTCCACCTTGAGACAACAGCCGGTGTAAGGGCCACCCCGGCCCGAAGCCTCCTAAGCACCACTTCCTCCGCCCTAGTAAGGTGAAGGGGGAGGGAGCAGACACACGGTGGGATAAGAGCGCGTGTGTCCTGCCGGAGAACATTTTTACGGGCTCGCAGCGAGTTACGGGGTTGGGGTGGGAGGGGAATAGGTGGAGGATCAGGATTAGGAGGGCAGTGTGCCTGCTGGTCAGCAGCAATGTTGTGAGGGTTCGCTGAATGGCCTTGAATCCAGTGTACCTTGACGCAAGTAGCTGTCTTACTATTCATAGTGTGTATTCTCTCGCAGATTTCCATCGCCTTATCGACCTTCTTGAGTTCCTGAATAGCCGCTAAAGAATCCGTGAAGATGTCTAGTTGCTTGATGGTAGGCAGCTTAGATGTCGCATCTTGCATAGCGTCGTGGATGGCTTGAAGTTCTATTACTAGAGCGCTGGCTTCCGCAGATAAATAGCGCTGGTGGCCACTGATGAAATTATGCGTTGTACTCAGGAATGATGTCCTTCCGCCGTCTGGGAGAATGGCAGCATCCGTATAGACTTTGCAGGTGTTAACGCATGATGCAGCGACGATGTTGTGTTCGTCAATAGTACCTGTTGTATCGCTGCGTCGTAACTTCGTTGGCTTATTAGTTGTGATGCTGGTGAATTCCCAGGGAGGCATTGGACAGGGCTGATTGTCAATCCGAGAGCCGCGGTGAAAATGAGCATGCAGCGCAGCGACAGCCGGAATAAGTTGCTTTTTTATTTCACGTGCTTTTTCACGTTGCGAAATTAGCTCTGCAATTGTGTTGAGCTGGGCATGTTCCTGTAGGGCTGGTAACGGAGTGATGCGGGGCAGTGCTGTGATTGTGCGCATAGCATCGCGATTAATCGTCTCCAACTGTGCTAGCTGTGCCAACGTCAGCCGTTGAAATTGTGCTTGATATAAAATTCGTGGCTGCAAGACTGCACGCACCAACCGTCGAGCTACGTCAGTACGAGCTCCAGCTGCTTTTGCTGCAATGCGACGAATAAGGTGAAGTGTTTTTGCCGAACTCTGTCTGGTTTTACGGAGCCAGTGTGCACCACTGCCGGATTGGTGAATATCGAGACCCAGTATGCGGACCTCAGAAGCCTCAGGGATTGTCACTGCGCCGAGTCTAAATGTAAAGGGGTGCTGCGTGATTCTTGTGCGTCCTTTCTTGTTGGCCACCACAACATAGCTTGATTTTTGGGCGGAAATGTCCAATCCTGCTTTCCGAGCGTAGTTGTTCAGCACATCAAGGGCTTCTTGAAGCTGTTGAGTTTGTCTAGATATATCTTTATGCACGGACCACAAAGTGACATCATCTGCATAGATTAAGAACCTCACATCTGGAATCCGATGTAGTTGCCAGGCTAGAGGTATTAGAGCAACGTTGAAGAGAAGAGGAGCCAGAACCGAACCTTGGTAGCAACTGCACGTTGTGATTTCTTTTACTTAGTGCAGGCTATGTGCATGGCGAGTTCACAGCATTCCCTGCACTCGGCCGAAAGGCAGTGCATGTTTACGCAGCAGGTGTGGTGCCGCTTCTGCACGAGCGAGGCGCAGAAATCAGAGTTTCATACAATAATTACTAGAGGGAACTCTGACGTTAGTGTCCACAGGAGATCAAACAAGAACGGCTGTACCAGCATAGAAATTATGGGAAGTACATGGATTTGCCTAAACTTCGTCTGTTTGGCTTCAAACGGCTTTGTGACTTTGTATTCTAGTCATTTTCAACAATATACTGTGTAATAAATAAATAAACATTAAAATCGTCCGATGATAGGATTCAAACACAGGAACTCTAGAACAGAAGTCTGATATTGAAACCATTAAGCGACGGAGGCATGTAACGACAAGCGAGTGCAACGCCCTGATGAATTTATCGCGGGCATACTAGTGCCTTGAGACGCTTGGTGCCCTTCGATTTGGCTACCTGGACAAGCTCAATCGTTGCAATTAATAGCAATTGTGCGTGTTGGCGCCGTCTTCAGCACTTCGAAGAGTATAGACTGCGCTGAAATTTACGACAATAAGATTTATATAGCGTATAATATACGAAGCCACAAGAACGTCTGAATTCACAAGCACGAATATCAGACAAATCCATGTGCTTCCCATCATTCCCATGGTGGTACGACTGCAGCGCCGGAGTTCCCTCTAGTAATTACTGTAAGAAACTCTATGGCAGAAATAACCGAAGTGCCTCGCATTTTGTTCTGGAGTAATAAACTAAGTTTTGCTGGTCCCATAAATCTTACTGGTCATTAATTCCAAGTTTTAGTACAGTCACATGTCTAGTAGGCAATTGTATTTTGCATAAACATTGCAAAGCCAACTGTGATGAAAGTTCACTCTGGTAAATTGTTTATGATCGAGTAGCATAGACTACTGAAGCAATCTCTGGAAGGCAAGTGAAGTAATTTTCTTATTAGCAGCCTTTAAACAGTATTCGAGCATATGACACATGCACGTCAGATATGCAGATAATATTTCCTTGACTAAGCAAGAAGCGATGCTTCATGTTCCACGAGGCTACTTCTATCAAAGCAGTATTGGTGCTCTCTAAAAACAATGCCAATGCAGATGATCCAAATATTTTTCAGGGGCAACAGCTATGCCTGAAATCATGCTAGATTAGTTTTTTTAAACACATGCTCAGACCATGTTAGAAGTGCTTCTTAAAATCCTCCTATTTATTAGACTAGTCATATATCTGTACACAAAGGCTACTAATTAGGTCCCATGCTATATCATCTTAACAAAAACTTCACTTAGTAATACACATGCTGTGATAAGATTTGAGAACACATTGAGATGCTGAACAAGGTGAATTCATTATTTTTAAAATGAAGCTCCTGTTCTTCCAAACGAGAAGAACGGATACTGAGGGTCAAAATTTTTCTGAATCACAGCTGGAAGATGCCAGGGAAGGCACGTGGAAACTTATTTGTAATTTTCTATTTAAATGTAGAAATGATAAAAGGAAATGAAAATGGTAAAAAAAACAGGCATGGGGGGAGAACGAACCTACAGCCTTTGCATTAGGCATGCGATGCACTAACCACTGTGCCACTGAGGCAGCATTCAACCGTTCACAATGGCCCCTCAGATTGTCGACGCTCGAACACGGCCGTAGTACCACAGTGGTTAGTATATCACATGCGTAATGTGAAGGTTATGGGTCCGTTCCCCACCAAGAGGTGGATATGTTTTGATCCACTTTCACTTACCTAGAATTCATCATTTCTATACTTCATATAAAAAACTTAAAACATGTTCCTCTATGCTTTCCTTGGCCTCATTATCTGCTGGCTTCTTCCAGTTCTGTTACTTCCAATACTTATACATATTCTAATCTGGTAAGTAAACAGTTCTGTATGATGCTGGAATGCAATATGAAACATTATTGCAGGGCCGTGTTATGTAGAATGCCTTACATTGCCCAGGCAAGGTGTATTTAGGTCAATCTGAAAAAAAAAAAACAATTCCCACTCTAGGCAGAAATGCTGTGTACTGCTGTGTGCAACAGGGTTTAACGAAAACAACTTGTGCAGAAATAAAGCCACCAAACAACGAGGAAATATGTAAACTAGATGAAAATTTGTGCAGTTGCATGTTAAAAATTTAGCACAGCAACAGATGTATACATAATGTTGGAAGCGCGAGGATGGTTTATTTTGGACACACGGGGCAATATACTTGAAAGATGCATATGAGCTTACATGTGGAGAAATATTGTTTATGTAGCAGTTAAACTACGAACAGGCCTAGAACACACTGATGCAAGGTGTCGAGCATGTAAATCTTATCATGCCCTTAAGTGAAAGAAACATGGCTGTTTCTCATGATTTGCTACATATGGCTGGCTCACACAACTTAGCCACTTCTATGTATGCCTTGTAATTAACAGGTGGTCTGTATGACATGTGCAAGCTTTAAATATGTACAAGTGCCACGTAGCTGGACAGCACCAAGGCAATGTCGTTTGCCATCGTTTTGAGGAACTGAAACCAATTCTTACATATATTCTAATTAGTTAATTAGATAGTAATGATTACTTAACTGCTCAAATATTATACTCAAAGCAAAAGTGTCAGTGCGAAAATTGTAGAGCATCCTGAAAAATTCCCAATCCAGCTTTCTACTGCTCAATAGGTGCAACAAATTTTTCTTTCAAGCTAGAAAGAAGCCAGTGAACACATGCAAGAAGTGCCGTGCAACTAACTGCTCGTGCACCTGAACACCATTTGGCTCCTCCTTCCATGCTTGAAAAAAACTTTTTGAAAAGAATATTTTAGAAATTGATTAATTATTATTGACTATGTTTTAGGCAAAATGCATGAAATAGTGTGACTGCCACCGCCATTTTCGGCGACATGAATTGACTCCATTTTTATGTCCAAATCCAGCTATACATGGTGCGTGTTTTGAGCTGGTTCTGTAATTTAGGCTGGTTTTGACTAATTGAAGCTTCGCACTTTAATAATGGAGTCAGGTTAAAAAGAAATTGGTACATAAACGGCCACTGACAGTACTACATACTCCTTTAACTTAGTGCAAAGTGCTTGTGAGCCAAGAAGTTGGTAGTTCTAAGCAGTATTTCTCATTTTGACCTGGTGTAATAGCCCACTTACTATGATGCCATGCTGCTCAGTCATGCTGGTCCCAGCTTCAATCTAGGCCATGGCAGCTGCCCTCCAATGAGGGTAAAATGCAATACCGCTTATGCACTTAGATTCAGGTGTACATTAAAGAAGCCAGGTTACCAAAACTTTAGGTTTTAGGATGTAAAAGCCCATAATTTAATTTTAAAATCTAAAAGTGCTTTATTAGGAGCAGGGGCATCATTTTGAGTTTTTACTGCACTGCCATGGCACCAAGAAGCTCCAAGTAAATAAAAACAATTTCTTAGACAATGTACATATCTTGCAAACATTTACAAACACTTCTCTGCATGCACCTCCGTTGCTGTTATATTTAGATCCGTATGCCAAGGCGGGCTATGATGTTAGAACATGTTTCAAATTTTTTTTACCGCTTTAAAGTTGTTGGTTATTTTGCATCTCACTGTGTGTCGAACGCACATTTCAGTGCATCAATTTCTTCAGAAAGTGCACTCCTCTTTATTTATTTGCGCATGCAAAAAGGGTTCAGAACTGCTTTCTGAAGGTCTGTATAACAAGCAAAAAACAATTCTATGTAGGCTGCACAAAGAGAAAGGATTGGTTTGTAAATATGTTATTTAGTTCTTAAAAAAAGAGGCAGCTGTCAGTATTCTGTTCCAAAGTAAAAATTGCCCCTACCTGGCTCTGCTTCATTTTCCAATGTTGATGGTCCATTCGGGGGCACTCAACTGATAGGCTGCACTTTGGCGATGTCGGGTGTGCTGTCGCCAGGCCCAAGGTCGATCGACATCCTCACCAAAAGTAGAGTCCAAACGCTATAAAAGAAATATCTCATCATTTTGCTATCAGTTTTGTCATCTTGCGTGTTTCACACACGGCCGTCAGTGAAATATTTCGTCACTTGGATACTGAAAGAAATTCAAGCATTTTCTGGCAGCCAAGCTGATGATGATGATGTGTGGTGTTTTATGGCGCAAGGGCCAGGTTTGGCCAAAGAGCGCCATGACAAGTGGTAATGTTGACGATGTATTATGGAAGATGTGACTTGGCTGTAAACTGGCCTAAAAATTGTCGATGTGAAGTGCGTAAAATCTACGTGCTATAACATCATGGCGATGACTAATGACAAATACTATTAACATTAAAATCCATCGTGGAAGAATGATGCAAAATAGAAAATATGTAGGATGGTAAAATTACTTGGAGCACTGCTGCCTCGCGGGAGCCCTTGAAACACAAGGGCCTAGAGGCATGTGCTATACGAAAGAGCTATCACAGCGGCATCCTCTGAAGAGAAGGTGGCAGCCAAGCTGAATACACAGTAAATGGAGAACATTAAAGAGCAGATGCAGTTGTCACATTAGATTGATCAAGTACAGCAGAAATGGAAAATAAATCAGTGATACTGTGTCTGTTGGCTTTGAATGCAAGAAACGTAAAAACAGGGCCTTGCGGCCACGCCACTTTGAATTTCCCGCGTTTGCTACACCTCACAAGTTTGGCATCGTCCGGTACTCGGGGATAGTAACCGCTTAAAATCAAGATGAACGAGCGTCAGCATAAATGAACAGGTTACTTAACCGGGCAATATAGGCGCATAAAACAACTCACGTAGCGAAGCTACTGTCAATTACCCGATGACGGATCTGGGGGCGGTGCAGTTTGGGCGAACAATTCAAAAAGGAATGCGAGTTTCACTTGTTTCACGCCTACTAAGCTAACACAGAATTAGAGTTTCTTACTAAACTATACTGGATATTTACGCTCCGAATAAAACGCTGGAAATTTTGTTACCTCACATTGCATACGTATGAGTGAGGAAATTGCTTTTATTATGTTCTACCCAGACGGCACGCAGCAGCTACCACTCTCATGCAACAAAAGCATGAAAGTGGTACTCGTGACACCGAAAACAAACATATACAGCGCCAACGGTACGCCCCTTAGAGTTGGAACTAAGCACGATCAGGCCATTTAGTTTTCTAGCTTTCATACCGCCATAAACACGACCAAACATAGAGCGAAAAAACTCTGCTCTCGAAAATTATTACCGCTTCTATTTATACACCTATCGCTGCCACAAGCAAACGTCAATGAGCTAGCTATCCACAAGCCGCAGATTAGACTGACAGCAACATATTACGGTAACGTAAAACAATTTCCACGCTGACTTAGCAGCCGCGGTGTGCTCTAAGCGCCAAAGTTCTCGTTTGCCGCTCGAAATTCACACCATGATCACGGGCACTGCATCTTTCACATGAAATATTGCACGCTTTGCTCCGCAGCTCAATAGGAGGGCGAAACGCATTTGCACGTACCTGAAATCCGCATGCCGGAAACCCGTCGACGCTTCCGAGAACGGGGCGCACAGCCATACACCCGTACAGCGGCTTGACTTGGAAGTGAGGCACTTCTATCAAACATTTCACATGCGACATGTTTCACACCGATTGCGCGAGCACCAGAAAATGACGCAGGCCGCATTGCGACGCCGAGCAGACGTGCAGCCACCGATGAGCTGTGTGCGCGGATTGCAGAGAACAGAACCATACAAAACGTCAGGCGCGAGAAGATGGCGGCTCTCGTTGCGGCGGAGACGACGCGGACGAAGCAATGACGCGCGAATGAATGTTGCCAACAGTTGGTTCCGCGTTATGCCGGCGGTGGTGGCCTTAGTGGCGTGTGTTGCGGCTGTCTAATTTTTTTTCTTTTCCCCAAACAGTATAGCTAAGGTCAGTTCTTTGTTTGAATTTTTAGTTGTGTCGTTTGGCATTATCTTTGTCTTTTTATGCCATTAAGCGGCCAATTATGGCCTCTCAGGTTCGTGCGCGCCAGCTTCGCGCGCAAATCTCACAGGCCATAAGACAACTCGTTAGAAAATGCCGTTATTGTCGTTGTTAACGCTTCATCATCCTTTCTTCAACTGAGATAGAAAGGTAGTGTCCCTTTTCCTGGGGTTGGGAGGGGGCGATCAAGATGGCATCGCTCAGCGGGGGGTGGGGGAGTAGGTTGGTGTTCGTTCTTATCGCAAAATTCGCGAACCCTGCGATTTTTTTTTATAACGTAAGCATTTCTATACTTCCCCAACAAGAAAAACCATCCGACCGTCAGTCCGTACCGCACGATATCTTTCAATATAGAACCCGCAGCAGCGAGTGAATTCACCTTCGTGCTAGCTCTCGCTTCAAGGCTTCAACGCGACCGAAGCGGCGAGAACACTGCGCTCACGAAGCTTTCAGCTTATGCCGCACTATGCGCTTTTCGCAGATCACTTTCAAGATAGGTGTGCGCGCGTCTGTTTTCAAAGCGAAGTAAACGGTGAGAACACAGCGCGTGAAGTTTTCAGCAGTGGGCACACTCTGTCCACAATGCAGTTCGCTTTCAAGATACGGTTCGCGCGGCCGTGCCACAAGCAGCCGCCGCCGGAGAACGGTTGATAATGGTTCGTCGCGGATGAGGAGGGCTAAAGAGCGATAACGGCTCAAAACGAACGGAACGTCACCAGCGCGCCTGGCCCCGCCACCTGCAGTACTTTGCTTGCGCTGCCGACCAGAGCAGCCCGTGTCGCCGCAGCGCTGGCGCTTATACTTGTCGGATCAAGTCTCATAACATTGATAACGACATGGGCTGCGTGTAGATGAGGAAGAGTCACAATGCTTACGCACACTTAGACAAATCCGAGAGGAGTTCATGGGTGATTTTTTTTACCGGAAATGTACAGTCAGCGGTGGGACCCAGAGTTGACAATGCCTGTAAGAGGGGTGCCAAGCTTTTTTTCTTTTGTGAGAGTCTTGCCCGGCTCCCAAAGATCTGCTCAAGCTAAGACTTTCTGATGGCTGTATGTGTTTTTTTTTATTGTAGCATGCCCTCGAACCGCCACGAATCCTACAGTGTAATGGCATTAATGCAGTATTCACGTCCAAAGGGAAATGCAGCCGTTAATTGGGCTGCCTAAGGTTTGCGGCCCGGCGGCAGCTGCCCTCCCGTCCCCCGTTTCCGTTGACAAGTTAGGGGGAGGGGTCTAGAGCAATCTTACACCCCCCTCCCCACAGTGGCGTAACCAGAAAATTTTTGCGTGTGAATTGGGGGGGTCCCAATTGACCGTGGAGGGGGAAGGAGCGGGGCCATTGCCATAGCAGCAAAAATTTTACTTTTATTGAGCGTTACAAGTGCCCGGTGTGCCCCACTTGGCTACGCCGCTACTAGCGCCCCCCCCCCCCGCAATCGACGGAAATCGAGCTATCAGAACGTGCATGACACGCATGCATGACATAACATGAAAGACATGCCGCGAAGCTAGCATGGATGTCTTCACATCATTATCATCATCAGCTTATTTTGACGTCCATCGCAGGACGAAAGCTTCTCCAGCGATCTCCAATACCCCTGTCTTGTGCTAACTGGTTCCACGTGTTTTCAAGTTTCCCGATTCCATCACGTCCACATTATTCTCTGCCGTCCTCGACTGTGCTTTCTTTCCCTTAGCACCCATTTTGCAACTCCAATACACCAGCAGTTCTCTCCCTTACGCATTGCAATGTCTGCCCAGCACGACTTCTTCCTCATAATGTCAACCAGTATATCAGCTATTCCCGTTCGCTCTCTAATCCACATCGCTGTCTTCCAGTCTATTATCATCATGCCTAATAATTTTCATTCCATCGTTCGTTGCGCGGTCCTCACCGTCTTCCCAAGCTTCTTTGGTAACTTCCAAGTTTCGGCCCCATACGTTAGTAACGGTAGAAAGCAATGGTTAGCAGTAAGCTCCCTGGTCATGATTTAGTAATGCCTGCCGTAAGCTCTCCAGCTAATGTTTTATTTTTGTTAATTTCCTTGATCAGAGGCCCCTGCGAGTAATTAAGCTCAATAAACTTATTTCTACGCACGTTCTAGAGGCTGACTGCCGACCATGACATTCGTTCTCTCGCCACGCTGCGGAACATTACTTTTCTCTTCTGCATACTAACTCTCAGTCAGACTTACACTTTCTTCGACATGTTTCTCAAACGTTTGTTGCAAATAGTCTGCAGTGTTGCTGAGTATGCCAATGTCATCTACGAACCGTAAGTTGGTGAGCTATTTACCGTTAGCCCTCACTCCTAACCATTCCCAGTCTAACTGGTTGCACACCTTTAAGTATTCAGTGATAGCATTGTAAATATTTTGCTATTGATCATATGAAGCCTTTTGCAGATATCTGGCTATGCAAAGTCTGCGCGTTAGTGTCATCCGTTCAATATCAACATTCGTGGGAAACTTCATTTTTGACCACTGTTCGGAGCCAGTGCGCTGCTGCCTAGGTGCCCCGATCTAATCATTCCAGCTAACTGATTCAAGCGCAGGTAGCGCGCGTTTCATGTACAGCCAATATCAACGCCTTAACTGGCAATGTTCATTCATCATATACTGTAAGCTTCTTCACTTACTCCCTTATAATTAGGGTGTAAATTAGAAAGACTGGGGTGTTCCAAGGGTGTTTTCTTGTTGAACACCCTTTTTCGTTAAAAAAGGGTGTTTCAAGGGTGTTTACAAGGGTGAAAAGATGAATACACCCGCATTACACCCATAAGGGTGTGAAAATTTTTAGAGTGTAAGCGATAAAGCAGAGTGGCTTCACTTCGGCAGAGTCCAGTTGGCATACGGAGGTGCATCAAAGAGGGCAGGTCGTATTGCCGATTGCTCCGGTTGGTCTGGCTGCTTGGTGTGCACCAGAGAGAGAGCGTGATCTCCCTTGCAAGCACTCGAAGTCTGCTGGCTGCGTCGGACCGTGAACGTGGTATGGCTTCTTCCTGTGTGTCTTGAAGAGCTGCCCGAGTGGCTTTATTGGGCGTTTCTGCCTGACCCTTGCTGCTACAAAAGCTGCCGCAACCTTTTTTACTTTCATGGATTATTCTTATTCTCGATGCGTTGTGCACAGTTAGAAAGAAAACAAACATTTGTGTGGTATTGATATGAGACGCCCTTAAGGCCGAAGGTATCTGATACCGCAGTGCCTATATTACGAATTATAGCCTACAGCTTCTTGCTTTTCTCTTCTTTTTTTTGCTCCCTTGATGTAGATTTTTGATTACAAGCCGCTGCACGATAAGGCAGTATTTAAATCCTAGAAAACAATCTTTGTTCTTATAGCAGACCAAACTAGAAAAATACGGTTGATGTTTGCGCAGTCTCTCTATGGTTAACACTAAAGTAAAGGACAGGGATAGAAAGAGACGGCCTACGTAATTTGCAGAACTACAAAATAAATCTTTGCAGAAAATTTGTTCCACAAATCAATAACACGAAAACTTACAACGAAAAGTACATCTCGTATCCTTCCCTGGGGACAGCTTAGCTGTAGCACTCAAACCACTTGTTCATCAAAATTCACAGTTTTGCCCAAAGGCAGAAGCATGTTTGCATGGTGCTGAAGACTCCTTTCTTGTGGCGCAGTCTTTATAATGTGCGTCAAATGGACACAAAAAAAATCTTGTTCCGGAATGGTTGCCAACGCAGTGCAAGCAAGCAAATTACAAAATAAATCAATCAGTTCCTCTTCCCTTATATTAACTGTTAGTAGACGCTGGATCATTGCTTCGATGATCATAGTCTGTCACTCTCAGTGAGTCCAGTACAGTACTCTATGGGTGCACACAGTGAGCTGGTCAGACGTTAGTTGAGATTGTGCGCATAGAGTAAAAATAACAAATTATGAGCTTTACGTTGGCCGGCTGCAGAAGTGCGCTGCGAGAGCAGAGCACCTCGTGAGGATAGCGTAGCGGTACGAAGGACATTAATTTTGTGCTAACGGTATTTCCAGTAGTCACGTAATGAAGGCATGCACCTAATGCCTGCGGATGGTCTGTTTGTGCGGCGTACTCGTAGCGGAAACCGCCCCAGCACAGAAACTCCGAAGGTTTATTCGCTGGGATATCCGAGTCGTCCGTATACTTATATTGTGTCGCCGCAGTCCACATGCCAAGAATTGTGCGCCTGGCGGCGGAGTTCAAGGAGTGAGTGAGTGAGTGAGTGAGTGAGTGAGTGAGTGAGTGAGTGAGTGAGTGAGTGAGTGAGTGAGTGAGTGAGTGAGTGAGTGAGTGAGTGAGTGAGTGAGTGAGTGAGTGAGTGAGTGAGTGAGTGAGTGAGTGAGTGAGTGAGTGAGTGAGTGAGTGAGTGAGTGAGTGAGTGAGTGAGTGAGTGAGTGAGTGAGTGAGTGAGTGAGTGAGTGAGTGAGTGAGTGAGTGAGTGAGTGAGTGAGTGAGTGAGTGAGGCAACTTTGTTATGAATGCCTGCGGAACGTTAGCCTTCCCCTGTTAGGGAGGCGTCACCATGACGTGGCCATGAAGTCTTCCCGTGTGGCGCCTCTACACCGGCCGTGGCCGCACCACTCCCTTTGGTCGACTGCGCCTGCCCCGCTTTTGGGCTGGCAGCCTCACTCCGTTTCCGCTAGGTCGTTGCCTTTCGAAGGCCGTCGAGATCTGCTGGAAGGCCTGCGATCGGACATCTTGATGGTAACACCTCGTTGCGGCCTCGAGCCACAACTGTTCAGGGTTCAAGTTCAAGGCCACTCTATTAACTGTTGCCCATCGCACTGAGTACGTCGAGAAACTTTGCCGCTTAGGGAGGGCGCATAAAGATGCGTGATTGCCCTCACGGATTTAGTAGTTACTGGTTCATTGCACCATCGTTGCAGCATGCTATACGATGGCAGAAGCCCAGCAAGAGCCCAGCAAGGGAGTCCAGCAAGGAAGCCCAGCAAGGGGTATGTGGTCAAGGCGTTCTTCGAAAAAGTAATTTGACTTGCACGTATTTTTACCTCTATTTTTGCTCGCGGTAAATTATTTTAGGCATGCATTTGTTACCAGGCATTAAAGTGCAAAGAAAGCACAGAGACGCTTATTCAAGTGTCGAGCACCATGTCCAGGGCTGACAAAGCTACGTAGACGTACAACATTACGGACGTAAATCTTATATGACAAATACACCGCATACCCAAGAGCTTTGTATAATCATGCCAGAACGCATAAATAATATATGCGTCTACTGAAGCTAATGGATATGTGACTTATGTTTCGCATGATAACTTTTCTTAAGAGTCGAATTCTGAATCACCTTGCAAGGCTTCGATTCTCCGAAACGCAATAAATAGAGTTGCTAAACGGCATAGTCTAAATTTTTGGGGCAAATTTGTGACAGAAAACTACGTTTGTACCGCAAAAGGGAAAGCTAGATGGCATTTTTCGTCGCAAGTGAAAAGCAGCCACTTGATCGATTCTTTCTACTCTGGAAGCTCCCCTGTCTTGATAAAAAACTCCTGCGGAATGCTCTGGCGCTTCTACGAGGCCATTGGGCTGGCACGAGATAGTTTTCCACCCATAATACAAACTTTTAACGCGGTCCTCAGTATTATTCTTTTTGTGTGCTGTCACTCGTATAATGATCTCTGTCGGGGCTTATGTATACATTAATGAACGAATCGAAAACTTCAGTTAACAAGCCCCCGAGGCTGAAAAAATATCGGCCTTTATTCAGATGATTAACGTCCTGCGATGCTTCTCTCATCTGAATGCGAACTTGGAAGACGACACAAAAAGGAGCTCTCATTATCCTTGCACCAGCACTCAATCCATATATTTTTAGTTCATCAAAGATCCAGTCAACCACAAAATTTTACGGAGCACTAAATCTGCGAAAAGCTCTATATCTGCGCAGCCTCACCACGCAGCCTACCATTCGCCTTTACAGCATCTACCAGTATACTTGAACAAAATTGTGATAATGGCTTTTACCTAGTACTGTGACAGGCTGCTAGGAAATAGAACGTCCTTTGAGATTCCGTAGTACGTGAGCGTTTGTGGTTGACTGTACATTCCAGCTTCTCTGCAGATGATTCATCGCTGTGTAATTTATTTCCAGGGAAAGCGTCGGTAAGGAGTAATCAATAAATGTGTGCTTCATTAGGCGTTCGGCCCAACACGATATCAACTGCTAGGAATGGTAACTAACACTTCGGAAAGAGGCCTTAGCAAAACCCATGACGTCACTTCTTAATTAAGCAAGATCCTGCTGCAATCTTTCTCAAAATGTAAGGAAGTTCTAGAGGTATTTTTATCTCGGCAGAACACCATACTCCTTCCCTCTTTCCCCAACGAAATAAAGGGACAGAGTAAAGATATCTGCTCAAAACGTACCGTAGAAAGCCGCATTGTCCTTCTTGTGCCCTACAGGATGTCGTTGATTTTCTTATGACAGCGTCCTGATTACCGACCATCCTGTACCTTTATCGAGGTCATGACTTTTGTATGGTTCCTAAGTGCTTGTACAGTCTACTCAGAAAGCTCTTTATCATTTCACGTACCATCTATCTTCTTCCGGCGCAGGACGAATTTCCGCAGTGGAAGTATACTTTAAATAAGACATCCCAAAGTAGTTTTCAAACAGTTTTCATATATTCACTATTTTCAGTTCTGCATAGGCAGCACGTCTTTATTCGTTAAAGATAACTCTAAACGTTAAACAAAACTGACTATAATGGAGGGAACTGATCCTGTTCCTCCTATCATGGAGTAACAGTACCTAAGCATTCATTCTCGGAACAGCGCGATAAGACGGGACGCGAAGAAGGAAAACAGCACGAAACTGGGTATCGCGCTCCATCCATAGTCTCCTCATTTAAATATTAACTCAGTACATTTCGTGAACAGCTATAGGCAGCGCAACGGGCTCGCGAATTGACCGAAAGGTTTGACCTTTCGGTCCCAACGTGGTAGCGGCCCGCTTTGGGCTAGGAAGCTAGCGCGACCTAAAGGACCACAGTAAAGTTTTTTTTTTCCATTCATCCATATAGTAAGCGGCGTCTTGTTTTCTTTTTTTTTCTGTTTCTCCTCGCCTCCATTTGCACGGTTTCGAGAAGGAACGGACATCGATACGCCCAGCTGTAAGTGCGGATGCCTTGAAATACTCTAGAAGTGGTTTGTCTCCACCCTTGGGCACAGGTATTCGCAGCTATGGATTGTACATCAGCTATATACGCACAGGCCTCGCATTGTTCTCGGTTCTGTATGCAAACGAGCCAGTCGTTATGTTGCAGCCGCATGCAATCTCGAGCAATGCGAGATTTCTCGAAACGCCCTCAGCTGCTCTATCAGTTGGAAGTTGGAAGCAAGCACGCGCGGCAGTAATAAAGATATCCTGTCGTTGCGACTTTCTTTTGACAGGTATCCAAGGCAATTCGAAAGGTTATTTGGTCCAACTTGCTTCTTCACATTTTTATTCATTTGTTTTGTTCTTGATGTGTAAACAAATATCCACTCATGGCATCTCTGTAACTTTCCAGACGTGTCACTCCGTATTATTATTATTATTATTATTATTTTATGTTCCAGATATATTCAATGCACTTCCTTCTGAACTTTCTTCCTGTAAGTGTGTACGCGACATTCGCAAAACTTTAACCTCTTCTAGCCTGAATTTAGCATACTGCATAAAAAAATTATTTTTGCTGTGGCTTTTTATGTTCTGGTTATGAGGAAGTTACACAGCAACTTTTATGCGTGTCGGGGTTTTAGGAAGAAAGTTACAGCCATGTCGCGAAAACGCGACAACAGGTCGTAATGGATCAAAAAATGTTTATTTTCAAACACACTTGAGAGCTCATTTCTTTGAGTTTAGCACATTTGTATCTCAGTTCTTATGAAAAGAAATGAAACAATTTGAACTTTTTTTTATACACAGATGAACTTTGCACTTTGTGCAGAAGGAAACAGGTTGGCCTTTGCAGCCAGGCATCTTGCATCGTTGTCGTTGCTGCGACACTTCAGGCCAGTGGCCAACATTGTCTTGACGGACTTCAGCATTAGGTGTTGGAGCTGCTGGTCCTCTTCTTTTCTTCTTCTCAAGCTCTCCTTCCACGGAAAGAGACGGCCGGCCCCTCTTCTTCATCACGTCCTTGTTTTGATTGCACAGGCAGCTGGCTAGAGAAGCCTTGAACGCTAGAAGATCCAGTTGATGTTTCTTTGGGATTCCTAGAGCATCACAATCCCTCCGGTAGAGCAGCCAGCTGCTCACAACAGCCATGTCCACAAAATGAAAAAAAAATCGCAGGTAGAATTTCTTCGACTTCAGAAAAATTCTGTAGTACGCCATGAGCCCATCGAGAAGGTCGACTCCACCCATAAAAGTGTTGTAAGCCTTCACAATGGCTGGCTGCTCAACTTCACATCTTTCTTTCTTTTTGCGGTCATACCGCTGGCAGCTTCCTAGAGGCTGGGCACTCCCGAATGTGCTAGCAATATTCACTCCCCGGCTGTCGTACCACTTCACTACTCGGACTTCGACCCCTTCAATAGTAGCCTGCCTCTCCACGTGGCTTCCTCTACCGTTCTTCTTCATTTCTGCATCGCTGGGCAGTCGGCATCCAGAAATTCTGTTTGCGCGTGCAGTTCCCATTGCTGGAATACCACGCTGATGTAAATTTACCAGCAGTTTTATGCATGTGAACCAGTTGTCAAAAAAGAGCAAGTAGCTCTTGTTCTCTGGGATGGAGCGCGAAAGCTCGAGCACAACATTAGAGCTTGCTCCAAGGTCAGGTAATCCAGGAACAGGGCGGATGTCCCCTGTGTATATAGAGAAGTCAGAGACAAGTCCGTGGGTGTCGCAAAGTACAAAAATCTTGTAGCCCCACTTGTGAGGCTTGCTAGGGACGTACTGCTTGAGTGAGGAGCGGCCTTTGAACGGCACAATTTGCTCGTCGACCACCAGCATCTGTGACTTTGGAAGGATTTGAAATTTGAGCAGCAGATTGTCAATGAGTGGTCGAATTTTGAAGAGCCTGTCTTTGCCAGCATTTGCTTGTAGGAGATTGTTGTCGTTGAAATGAAGGCTGTTCTTTATCGCTTGCCACCTGTCACGTGACATAACTTCTGCCACTTTTTCTACTCGCATCTCGCGGTTCCAGTACATGCGCGATCGCGGAAGCCTGTATATGGACATATACATTGTGGCCCCAAGAAACTGCTCCAGTTCAGCGCGTGTTAGGCACAATGCTTTGTTGGCATTCTTCTGCACTGCATAGAGATTGGACTGGTCTGTAATCTCCTCAAGAAGCTTGTCGTCAAAAAAATACCGGAAGTACGCAATGGGAGCTTTCGGCTCATCTGGAGGGTCTGGAAGACCGTCTTCCCATTGAGGGTGGCATGTCCGCGGATGGTTCACTTGCTTCCAGAGGAAACTTCTTGCGCTTGACGTTGACGGCTCTTCCGTTTCACCTTCTTCATCTGCAAACAAAAAAAGAAAAAGAAATCACTGCGAGGTCGCAAACCACATTTGAGAAGCCACAAAAACCTTGGCTTGAAAAAATTGGCTGGGGCTTAGCTAAGGGCCTGGATATCTCGAAGCGAAAAGCTGCGGTGATCCGCGATAAACACACGCGCTTGCGGCGAACGTCAAACGATGACGCATAGCGCGCGGCAGCGTGCGCCTGTTCTATGGGCAAGCGCGCCTTATATACCCCTCCTTTCAAATGCGCACGGCTGCGGCGAAAGGTCAAACGGTGGCGCGGAGAAGCGACGGCGCACATGGGCAGTAGCCTGCGCAGTGCGTGACGTCACTCGTGCTCCGACAAACGCGGTGTTGACTATCGTAGTGAAGCTTTTGGCTTCAAAAGAAAACGACGCGCCACTGCAATACAACACGAAAGAACGCTGACGGCGTTTCACATTGCAGCCGAATGCAACTCGCCCAACAAACAAAAAATTGCGCACCTGTGTCGCTCCCAGACTGCCCAGATTGATCTGATGGGGCAGCATGTACTGTGTCAGGGCTGTATTCCGAATCGCTGTCGCTGAGGCAGCTATCTTCGCTTTCTTCAACGGGTGGAACCCTGATCCCGTAGAACCTTCTGGTGTCCATCACGAACAAAAAGCACCGAATAACTGCAAAAAACAAAAATTACTAGTTTTTTGACCACATGCCGAGGAAGACGAAGTTGTGCACAAATCGGGACGCTACAGCCTGTTGATGCGAAAGCGCGACAAAGCGACACACGCTTGAAAAAACAACTAATCTTCAAAAACAAATTATTTACGTGATCTGCGTGCATTATTCAACCAAGTGCCTATCATGCAAAATTTTTTTATATTCAAAAAACTTACATACCTTGAATGGAGACGGATGTCAATGGATGGATAGTGAGAAATGTTCTTCGTCGGCATCAACTGGAGAAATGGCAGCCGTCAGCTCTTTACTGAATCGACGATAGATGGCGCTGCCTTTTCCACGTGTTGCCAGACATCTGTGGATTCCCTCTGAGCGCAGGGGTAGCGGCTACAGATGTTTTAACGTGATAGCGTTAAGGAGCTCGTGTCGCAGAAAAGCCGGTGTCGTCGGCGTCGGTGTCGGCGTCGGTGTCGGCGTTTGCGGCGTTGACCGTGAGCGATAAATCACGGCAGGCGCTTCATAAATAAAAAGCAACTTCTAAGATTGACCCGGTGGGAATCGAACCAGGGTCTCCGGAGTGTGAGACGGAGACGCTACCACTCAGCCACGAGTTCGATGCTTCCAAGCGGTGCAAACGCGCCTCTAGTGAATGCGGTGTTGCCTTCGAAACGAGCCGTGGAAAGTTATACTGCGGTGTATATCGGTAATTATGAACATGTAACGTACAGAAGTCACAATTACACGAGTTGCGAAGTGCGTTTCCGCTGCATTTCTTCTGCGCTTTCCGCACACGCAGAGCCATCTTGCGGCAAACACAGAAGACCCCCTCCTCTCAATGTACGGCGCTGCCACGACAGGAGGCGCGCCGCGCGCGCATTCGGACCGCTGCCAGGCGCGTCGCGGGACTCCCTCTCCCCTGACGACGCTTCGCCGTGCTCCCGGTCCTTTCTTTAGATTACTATCTATCTCTCTGCCCGTGCCGATCGCGACGTTTGGCTGGCGTAGATTGTTTCCCCTCCGAGACACCGAGTTCTTTGGTTCGGTCCGTTCGCTCAGGCGCACGTTTCGTTGCCGCGCCGAACGCTGCGTTGCTCGACGCTCACCGCGTGATAGGTGGGCGCCAAGTCCGATGCGGGGCGCATCGTAAGTGATCGCTGTGCCGTAGCGCATTGTCTTATACCCCTTGGCGGGTCGACGGGAACGCTGTCGCGTCCCACTCTTGAAGGCGAAGCTTAAGCGTCCTCCAATTTTTCTTCTGGTGGTGCGGCTTAAAACCGGTATGATGCGAAATCGCGACAACAGGTCATAAGAGGTTAAGGGCTTTGTAGACAGAATGATTATAGGCGTCGTATTTTTATTTCTCCTGTCATTGTTGAAACATGTTTTCGCTCTGGTCGTTTCTTCGCTTCTCTTTTTCTTTGTTGTTGTTTTTTCGTGATTCTCTTCTTTTTTTTTTGCCTTGTACTTTATCACTCGCTACCTTAGTTTTCAATGTCTTTTTGTTTTGTTTTTCTTGCAAAAGAAAGAAAACTCAGTTTCTGGATGAGTCTTGCTATTGACTGCCGGGTTTCGCGTGACAAGCCACTGTGATGGCTTAGGCGAACCCGATATCTGTACTTACACTTGCAGATTTGATAATAAATTATTATTATTATTATTATTATTATTATTATTATTATTATTATTATTATTATTATTATTATTATTATTATTATTATTATTATTATTATTATTATTATTATTATTATTATTATTATTATTATTATTATCATCATCATCATCATCATCATCATCATCATTGCACTTCAATGAAGGACATGCACTCTCTGGATTTTTTCTCAGTTATAAAAAAAAATCCAGTTCTCCTGCATCTCGCCGTAAGTTGTAGACAACAGTCAGTCTTCCTCAGCTCGAATAAGTGTCGGTCGTCTGGAATGGCACTACTACACCCAGCAATTACATGATAGAAGGGGTCCATAAAACGTTTCGAAACATATATCGTCATCGCTTTGCGTACTATACCGACACTAGGCCTCGTTCTGGTCTTTTGGACTATTGTCATCACCCTTACTTCGTGGCTGACGTAATTTCGCTGACATGCTATTTCTTTTCAAGCTCCTTTCACGATATCCTCGCTTGTCTTGAATTCCTCGGTTGCATTACGTTTTGTATTCCGCAAAAGAAAACGAGGGAAAATAGGCACTTTCCATGTTCCTGTGTGTTATTACCAACACTCAACCGAGCACAGAATACTGACTCTTTATAACGCTTACGTTCATGACCTTCATGTTTCGTATCTCACCGTCATTACTTTTTTCCGAACTTTGCGTTGTTGTTTTATAGCTTCATACATTGCTAAATTGCTTTTCTCCTCGATTTCTTTGTACTTAACTTACGTTTAGTTCTATTTATTTCATAGATGTTCTTCTTATTAATCGTGTTTGTTATCCAGTATTCTGCCTTGTTTTCAGTTTTCGTTTATATTTCTTGTGTTTCGCTATTTCTCTTTTTAATTATATCCTCCTGTAGTTTAAACATTCAAACATCGTTTTCTGACCTCGTCAAGCAACAGCATTTCTTTTTCAAGTGTGAATAATTACGCTACACTTCCATCACTTAGCTGCAGACGCTGGTGCACCACTTCTTTTTGTACAATATCATCTATGAAATTATTGCATTGACGGGTCCATTAGCTTGTTTCATTACGAGTTTAGCAAAATACTACCAGGGAACATAGACGCTTCCACAATCCTGCCTCTTTCAGCAGGCACTCGCCTCTCCATAAAACGAAAATTTTATCCAGCTAGCTGTCATTTTCTCTATCGTGATATCTTTCAAAACGCGTTATTTTCTTTATGTTCTGAGCTTCGAACTTGCTTTTTGGCTTTCTTTCTGCGTGCACTCCTCTCCTATCTTCTCGTGGTTTCTATTTCCTTGCCCATAAATGTACTCTGCCTCTCAATTTTCTATTAGTGCTTGAATGTTGCTCATTATGCTGCGGTTTATACAGTATTTCTTCTCTTCTAGTAATGTAATTTATGGATCCGGTCAGTTTTGTTGTAGCTGTTTAACATTTCTACCTTTTTGTTTCTCGTGCACAAGCACTCACATACCGTCGCTGCTGTGCATCCTAAATAAAGAACTGATTGATTCATTCTTAACAAATTATTATTATTAAGTTACTGTTATTACTCACACTAATAACTGATTGATTGATTGATTGATTGATTGATTGATTGATTGATTGATTGATTGATTGATTGATTGATTGATTGATTGATTGATTGATTGATTGATTGATTGATTGATTGATTGATTGATTGATTGATTGATTGATTGATTGATTGATTGATTGATTGATTTGGTGAACTGGTCATAAAAGGAAAAAATCTGCCATCCACCTGACAGCAGCACGAAGCTACAAATTATACCCATGCAAGGTTTTTTGAGAAAGAAAGCTTCGAAGTTGAAGAATAATTTTCGGTGAAACGCATGTGGGTCTTCGTGCTAGAGTCGGGTGGATTAATATATTTTTTCCCTTTCATAACTTTTTGTCCGCCTTTCGGACTTCACCGGAACTGATTTTCCATATTTAGTATCGCAGCCCTTCGAGTTGCCAATGAATTCGGCCTCCCTCTCCGATCGGCTAGCCTCCAGTTAGCTCAAATGGTAGAACAACCGCCATGGCAAGGCGCTGGTCCTGGGCTCGTATGCCAGGCGAGCACAAATATTTCTTCAGCTGCCAAGCTTTCTTTCTGACAAACCCGCGTTGCTTCCCTTCGTAACTCTATGCAACAGTCACGTAAATGACAAGTTTTCCCTTTCATATTATTCTATCTGTACGTACGAGGCATTAGCACAATTGGAGATGCCTGCTGCTTATTTCGCACAGATTTATATACCTTATTTTTGTACTGACACCATTCTTCTGTCCATAAGGTACAGTTTTCTGGAAAGAGTATCAGTGCATAGGAACCAAAAGTCCTTTGTATGTTCTTCTTATACTGAGCAATATCGAGCCCCACCTTCCGTTCCCGGAAATGGAGTTCGTCACGTGGAAGTTCCTTACTGAAGAATAAAGGAAAAAGATTTGGGGATCACAGATCAGTGATAACGTGCACGCTAACTTTTCTGCCACCTAACATTAGTGATGGCTTCTCAAAAGGGCTTCCAATGTTCTGATGAAACGTAAACAAAATAATACTCGGTCATATAATCGTGCAATCACCGGGAAGATTGGGGCAAAAAAGGTGGCTTCAATATAGCGTGCTTTTCATTCAAGCCAGAATCACTTATAAGCAGCTGTAGTAGCGAGAGCATTTCCATCCCTGAGCAACTCTGAAATGCGTAGAAAACCGTGACACCGCGCACGGCCAAAATGGTTACGAATGCCGCGCCTACGCCATGCGACCTATCACCTGAAGCACATTCCATGAAAAATCATGTCCCTTATCGGGCAACCACGCAAAGCCAGGGCACTGATGTGGCGATATGGTCGCTTAGCTCGAGAATGTTATTTTGCTAGCTCTGCGCAATCGTTGAATTCACCTATACGTGCACAATCTTCAGCAGCATCCCTCGTAGGTTCTCTTTCAGCTTACCTATAAAGAACCAACGCGGACACCTTTCGGCGGCATGCACAGCCCCAATGGATATGAATGACTGAGTCACACTATGTCTTCATCTTGGAAGAGAGATGGAGAATTCTGTGTTCGTTCTCTCGTCTCTTGCGCCGGAAGACCTGCATTTTGATCTGCACTTATGACAGCGGAAATATGTGGCACCTCGTAAACGACGACATACGTCCCAGCACGAGGGTGAAATAAAAATAATATCAACACATAGAGTGCAGGAAGGAATCTGGGAATATAAATCATGATTACTTCCTGCCCACGGAAAAGCCGCGGCCGTACCATGAGAAACGCACGTGGGCGGCATTTCCACGCTTTTCACTGGTGTCACTGCTGTCTCGAGAAGCACAACAATAAAATATTTCATCTGCTTCGCTCCTTCCACTATGAGCACAAAAATGGCTTGAAAGAAACTGAAAACAACTGCGTCGTAAACTATGCCCGAAAATGAAAAAGAAAATTGAAAAAAAAACCTACATCTCAAGCAGAAATAATGTGTCCGCGGAAATAGACCGATCGTAAACGTCAGGCGAATCAGTGAATAGAGTCTGCGGACGGATGAATGAAATCAGTGGAGGCATCCTGCACAATGTGACGAGAAAAGGCGACGTCTTCGCAGATTTCGCGAGGCTGATGTTCATGATATCGTCTTTAAGAGGCACGAGAAATGGCCTAATGCATCTATGGATTAATGTCCATCGTACCAACAACGAGGTGAATCTTGCTCATTTTGATTGCAACTGTCTGTCTCAGTGTCTTACTGAAGCGTTTTAGCATACTGCGACGATGAGGCCAGATTGGTTATGTGGGTATATGCACCGGCTGACGGAAACATCACACCGCCGATCGCTTTTGCGGATCGCGATTTGCGGTACGCTACGACGCTCATCTGTCACGTGTCGCACTACGAGCAGCGTCTGTTCGATCGGGAAAATGTAGGTGTATCCTTCTCTTCGTTTTTTGTTACGTCTGAATCTTATGCCCTTCGACAAAGAGAAAACGGCTACATTTGTCGAAGGTTATGCCCCAATATTTCCCCGAGATCTCGCGAAGGTTACCGCGAGATGCTTGATAGGCCTCGATTAACAAAACCGCATTAGGAAGCAACATTGAAAAGACTGTAGGGGAAAGTTTTCGAACGAAACGAAAGAAGAAAGAAATATTAAATGGGGTGTTTATTCCCACTCGCAAAGTTTGCGCTTGTTGCACATGAACATCTCGAATATATTTTGCATCGAAAAATGTGATAGATAGTAAGACAATTGGCGTAACGTGCGCGCACGCACTGTCATAATAGCGGCACCCTCAAGCCGAATAGTATTCAGTAGAAAGCTTAGGTTCATCGTGCAACAGCCGTGCGAGGGCCAAAATGAAAACGTTTTATTTTTGTTTCATAGTCACAGTCTACCTAAGAACAGCTACGACCACTGTTCGCTCCAATAGTGAGTACGAGTTCCTTCCAATTAGCCGTAAACTTAACCGGCGAACTCATGCCCAGTCATACTACGACGCAGCTACTGAGTAAACGAGGCGCGTATTTGTAGTTGCATCTTACCTGCGTCACACCATGTTCGCACTGCTCGACTACAGCTGTGCGTGTTACACACCTCGAATGCTTCCTAGTCTGTATATAAACAACCAGTGCTCAATAAACCGGCCTCTTTTTCCGTGGGCCAGCTGGCTTTTGACGTCGATATCTGGTGTAAAAGGTGAGGTCCGAACCCACGGCACCATACATTGACATGAACTAGAGACTTGGCTTCTGCCTTGCAGCCTGAAAGGTGCTGAATCTGTAGTACTGCTAAAGAAAAGCTGGATACCCCATTCGACAACACTGATTTCTGTAGTTTTTAGACTGACTGTACAGTTTTATAGCAGCTTAGTTGCAATCTGCACCTACGTAATAATTTCTTTATAATAATTTTCATATTTTGGTGGCTGCTAGACTGATTGCCAGGAATTGAGCAAGGGCGAGTATTGCAATGTTTTCGGGTACTTGTCCTCCAAGACCCGCGGACCAAGTAAATGCGTGAAACAGAGCACTCACAAATATACTGAAAACTAACACAGGCGACCCAGCTAAACATTTTCCAGAATTTGGCGATGCATAACAGACGACCTAACTCTGACGAACAATGGAATAGCTATTGCAGCATGGCTAGTTTAGTTTAAAATAAAGAGCCATCGTCCTTACGATCAGTCCGTTTTATGCTCACCACGCTAAGAAGGCCTCTCCGAGCAATCTTTACTTACTGCACTACTTCTCCAGCCAACCACATCCTATTGGTCAAAATTTTATAATCTAACGTGAAAGAAACCTCTGCAGTCTTCGAATGTGCTTGTTTTTCTCTTGGCGACTAATTTGTTGCTCTAACAGGGCACGTTCACATCGTCTACGCATTACAAGGCCTGCCACATTGCACTTTCTAATGCACATTACAATATCAATGTCATAATCCATGCACCTCTTACTGTTTCTTTTTTTTAAAATCTTAACGAGACCAACAACCGACCATAACGTGTCTTGAAGTTCTGGGGAAAGTGAAAATACCGTGATTTAGAGTCGTTGAATGAAACATGGTGTTCGTGTTTTACCAAGAAAGTCTAATTTTAAACTCTCAGAGAAAGTCACGATAAACGGCTTGTCTCGACGCTTTGGAGGTGAAAACGCGATGCTAAGGCTGAATTAGTGCCAAGTGGCCATAGATTACTATACATACGTAAGCTGTGGCCAATATGTTAGAAATCGCATTTAATTCTCTCTCTCTCTCTCTCTCTCTCTCTCTATGTATATATATATAGCACGTGTGCTTCATACTAAGCTCATTACGATGCAAGGAAAGTTCAAGCTAGCAAGCAGTGCTTCGCATGCGGCGAAGCTTGGCACGTCTGAACCACGGCGTTCCTCATCGCATGACGGCGCACATTGTGCTGATTTGCACGCTAGTTCGTATGCATATATAAGCTACGAACGCGCATTCAAGTTAAGATTTTGCATTCCAGCTCAGTCAGGTTTGCCGAAACGACAGGCTTCCGAACATCAACACGATGAACTGCTCACAATGTGAAAACGTAGAGTTCGCTCTAGGAAAAGCCTCGTTTCGCTTTTTATAACTTAGCTTACCTGAAGAAACAAGCTTTCGCTTGCATATATAAACAGTGCAGTTGGTGAAGTGCAGCTGGTGCAGTACAGCAAACTGCGCGAGAACGTAGATATTAGAGCAAAAATTATTGAGCTGTCCAGGAAGCATGAACCGCATGAACATCAGGTTGATACACAAGCGATTAATTTCTTGTGATAAGGGCAGCCTTTGTTCTCTGCTTCTTACCCATGCCGGCGAACAATTGCTATTGAAATCACCTCTGACTGTACTTCTAATATATGAATGCATAAACACGATCACTACATCAGATAAAAAATTCAAACAAAAATTGCCACGATGCTCTCTGCATCATTTCAGCAGTATTTGACATTCTGACCGATAAACTTTCTGTTCACTAAAAAAAAAACTACAAACAAAGAAGAACGTGTCATAACCTAGCCATAACCTAGCCATTCGCCGGCTATTCGTGCTTGTCTCTGAAGGAGTGCCTGAAGCAGTACCTCAGGAAGACACTAAAAAAAGTGGCGATGTAGCGGTAATACAAGAGACATGCGCTAACACTAGGCTGCACCTCTTTGAGGTTCCTGCTTCACGATGATGTAAACTGCGTTCCCCAGATTGCAAAGTTTTGTTTAGGGACTAGCTCAGCACGCATCATCCATTTATATATATATATATATATATATATATAATTATATATATATATAATTATATATATATATATATATATATATATATATATATATATATATATATATATATATATATATATATATATATATAGTCGTTCATTACGTACCCTGCTTCCTACTTTTCCAATCCACTTTTTTACTATTTTCACACCCCTATTGTGTTAAAACAATAAAAGCTTAAAGTACCCAATCGTATGACTCTATCACACCGACACCACCACCATAACGATAACGGTGGTATTTATGTACACTGCAGTAGAGGCGGCATTCACATCGGCGATTGACTCGGCTCCGCGACTAGTGACCGCGGAGCTGCTCACAGTGACCAATATTCACAGCGGTGAGTGCGACACCGAAAAGTCCAGCGATTGCTGTCGTTCTCGTGTGCTGGCAGAATCACGGCCACTTGAAACAACAATCAACGAACTCCAAAGTCCGGCTCCTGCACCCCTTATTGATTCGGCAATTTCGTGACTCCAGTTGTGGATTTGAAGAGTCGGTCAGTGAGCGACTTTATGGAATTAGTCACTTTTCGAGAAAAAAAAAAGAGGCCACGGGAGACATTTGCTTCGCGACCAACTTACCCGTGCGAACCCCGTCAGTCGCTGGTGTGAATGCCGCCGAAGGCCTCTTCTTGTGATATTTAATTAGGCCTCTCCTACTAAAATTGTCCCCATTTTGTTCTCGCGAATTTAGCTGATTTTATCGGACAACCAAATTCTCCGCCATCCTCGACTGCGCTTACCTTCTCTTCGCATTCTTTCTCTAACAGTAAAAGGTTGGCGCTTACCTGCGGAAGCATTGCCTGCCCGCAAAACTGCATTTCTTCCTCTCAATGTGTTTTAGAATATGGATTGCCCCTGTTTGCTTTCTAACACACATCACTTTGTTCCTGCTCCTTAATGGTTTGCTCAACACTTCTTGTTGCATC
This sequence comes from Dermacentor albipictus, assembly GCF_038994185.2. Taxonomy (NCBI): domain Eukaryota; kingdom Metazoa; phylum Arthropoda; class Arachnida; order Ixodida; family Ixodidae; genus Dermacentor; species Dermacentor albipictus. Next base: position 86,340,176 of record NC_091825.1, read on the forward strand.
GATTTGTGCGTAGTCCTTAACTTCTCACACTTCTTCGTTAACCATCAAGTTCCTGCCTCTACCATGAAGTTCAGTAATTGTGTGCGTTACGGCGACACCTTTTGTTGAAGCTTCCCATCTGCATTGATCAAGTTGCTGCAGTCTGCCGCCATAGAATCTTTTCAGCGATATTTTCACCTGGTCGTCATTCCTTACAAGCCATCGCACGAATGGCTAAGGAAGAAAATGCAACTCGCATTCTTAGAACTGCTTGTCTTTCGGAGGCATCCGGTTCGCGCAATAAAATGGTACCTTTCCATTTTCAGAAACGCATTCGCAACATGTTCGCTCTCGGAGTTTCAGTTCGCACCCGGAGCGGCGGAATAGCTGCTTTACTCAGCACGCACGCATTCGTGACCTGCAGCAATTTTTCGTTATCCGTGACGCCGAGCAGAGCACCTAACCAAAAGTAGCAGCAAGACAAAAAAAACAAACTGAAGAGTTAGAGAAAGCAGCAGCAGGGAGGCGTGGTCACAAACTTTCATACTTTTCTCAGGAGAACACATCGGACAGTGCCTTGCTTTTTGAAACGCGGGCTGATTGCCTAAGGATAAAAAAAAAGCATTCCAGAGCAAATATTCGCAACTGGAGGAGGCATCTGTGTACCGCAGCGAAACTGCGGAGACCACTCAGCACTTCGTAATAGAATGTGAGGGCATTCACCCAGCGAGACTCGTAGGAAACGTCCACATTTGGAAAACGCTGGGCTTTAAAGCGGATGAAAGCATTAACAGGTCAACTGTCGAGGTAAGCCAGAGACCTTTGGAGCATTGGTGAAAAAAAAAAGCAGGCAGCAAATGGAAAGGACCGGGTCTCTTAGACGCATATATATCGGAAATTACAAGGCAGGTCAACAAGATTTAAGTAAAGAAAAGAGATCAAGATGACAACAAAATGCTAGACTAATAAATATCTTTAGACTGCTTTATTATCTCAGAAAGCCTACGTGACTGTTCGTTGCCACACTGTTCAGAAGGCGATGCCAGTAAATTATCAATATCTTCATGATGGGTGTCTAGGAGTGTGCACCTAGTGCAGCACACCTCTTGTGCACACCAAAGAAGTTAGCACTTGTGCTGCGTTCTCCGTCCTTCGCATTCCTCCTCGGTGCTAACTGCAATGAAAAGTATAGGAATCTGGTCCACTAAATCAGTTCAATTGCGTTTATTCGATTTATTTGTCAGAAACACGAACACCCATGGCAGATTCATGTTGTGGAGAGGAAAGCAAGAAAGAAAGCGGCTGTAAGACGCAGCTTCACCGGCCCTGTCTTCTTCGCAAATTTGGTGGAATACAGGGCGTACAAATGAAAAGGTGGGTAAACGTCTATAATGGAGTAGATTTCAAGATAGTCACACAAAGGCTGAGTGAAGGTCGCAGCTCTTAACAGCTGCAAGACAAATAGAGGCCAAATCAATAATATATATATATATATATATATATATATATATATATATATATATATATATATATATATATATATATATATATATACAAACGAGAACAAAGGGGGTTAACCGAGGGGCCCGATTTTTATTAGCCATATCATACGAAGCCTGTGCTTCGTATTGCTTGTGCTTAATAATTGAAATAAAGAAACGATAAATTAAAGGAAATGAAAGTGGACGCAAGAACAACTTGCCGCAGGTAGGGAACGATCCCACAATCAACCATCCCATGCGAAGGTAGTTGGATCGTTTCCCACCTGCGGCAACATTTTTTCTCATCCACTTTTATTTTCATTAATTTATCGTTTCTTTACTTCATTTATTAGGCACAAGTAATTTCCCCTATGTTTCCCTTGGTGTCAGTGTTTGTTGGCTTCTTATGATACGACTGGATATATATATATATCTTTCGTCAAAGGCTGTAGTATTTAGCCAAGAGTGAGGTACTAGGCCTCTCTTCGTGGCGTTGACATTAGCTGCTGCCAAAGGAATTCGCAACCGCTATTTGCTTGCACTAAACTGTCGCTCGAGAGTACACGCTCTAAGGAACGCTAATACATTGAAACCAGTTGCTTTGATGTCGTGTCTATTTAAATGAACTGCCATCAGGAACCGCTAAAGCACAGTAACTCTGTCATCGGTACGGACATGGTTTCAATACGAGTCGAATATTTGTTCATATTAGTGTTTGAAGTTGGTGCACAGACGACTTCAATTCATTATCCAGCGTAAACTTAATTTAGTATACAAATGAATAAACAGACGGAGCTTTCGCACTCATGAGTCGTTCTCGGAATTGGCCCAAGCTCTTCAAATAATAAACAACTCGCTTGCCTGCTGGCTAGTGTGAGTGGCTGTCGCTCCTAAAGTCACGACCGTAATTACAACCGTTAATCTTAGGAGATTGTTGGAGTCACCCCCATAGCAGATGCTGTCTGCTTTTGAAGCAACAGCTTTGTCTGTCACAGTTTTCATGTTTCTACGATTCTGCATCCCTCTTCTGATACGGTGAGCTCTCCAGGATTTTCGTGCGTGTGCATGCGAGTGTGTATGTGTGTGTGCGCGCGTGTGTGTGTGTGTGTGCGTGCGTGCGTGCGCGCGCGCGCGCGTGTGTGTGTGTGTGTGTGTGTGTGTGTGTGTGTGTGTGTTTGTGTGTCAGGCAATGGGTTTGCCTTAATGCTAATTAACCCCCCTGCTCGTAATGAATAGGTTTGCCAGGTGCTGCTTTGTATTGTGACAGTGCAGTGAGAGGTCACAGACAGCAACACAGATAGCAGGCCCAAGGCGAATGTACATGACACCGATGACGCGGCGATAGCTGCGTGGCCACAGCCTGATACCTCTAGCGTCACTGACAAGAAATGAATGCAGCATAGGAAGAACTTGGCTTTCACTGCAAGTTATTCATCACCCAAAAAATTATATTGTAAAGCTTGATGATAACGCTTCGACAGTTTTCAGGACAGCTGTAGATAGCAGCGTGCACGGCTATCCCTGATAAACGCTTCGGGTTCTCTTATTCAATGTACTGTGCCCAAGTAGACCGCATCCTTCTTTCGTTATTTATTTTCTCCTTCTCTAAAATCGTCCTACCACTCTCATTAATTTCTGTTTTATTTATTTTTTGCTTTTTTGATCAAAGTGCCGTCACTACCACTGCAAAGCTATACTGAGAATGCTTTTCGGCAATTTCCCGTTGAAGAATGGCTTGCATGCCCGATGAAACAACTTTCCGCAGCTCTGTGGTGTAACTCGAAGATTAATGGGGACCGCCCTACACAAAGTTGATTTTTCACGACGCTTGCGCAAGCGCACTAGGAGCGAGAAGCAACTGCACTCCGCTCGCTAAAAGTGCCCACTCCATATTGCCCTCAAGCACGCCGCCGGCGCTATATACACGAAATTCGGTTCTCGAAACGCAAAGCCCAGTATTCAAACTGAACCGGCGGAAAAGTTTACGAGAGGTAATTGCCGCAAAAGAGAAACAGAAAACAAACACAAATAGGCCAAGTTTAAGGCGTTGTGAAGTGTACTCGCGTTGATTTCATACAAATGACCCTAAAGCTAGAGTTGCAGAGTGAAAACTCGGAGCGCCTGATGGCCTCGCAAGCAAGTTACCGGGGCTATATTGCGACAGAGTCAGCGATGATGGGAGATTGACACGGACGGGTAAAAGCAAAAAAAAAAAGAAAAAGAAATATGGAGAGAACATTCTTGCGGGACATCATCGGCAACAATGTAAAATAAAGTTGTGAACTGCACTAAGGAGATGAAAAAATGACAGTGTTTCTACCTTTAACCTTCGTGTTGTAACCACTCCTGCATGGCCCCGACGAGGGCGGGCAGTATGGTGAAATAAATAAATAAATAAATAAATAAATAAATAATAGTAGAGTATGCCTTATAAGTGCTAATATTTCAAATACGATCATGTTGAAATGTATCAAATAAGTCTGATATGCGGTCTGACAGCAGAAAAAAAGGGAAGAGGAAGCATGGGGAAGAAAGACAAACAACTCAGCCAAACGAACGTCCGGTTTGCTATTCTACATTGGGGGTAAGAAAAATGGAAAATAGAAAGAGGGCAAGAGTGGGCAATGCGTGTACGAAAGTTCTACGCAAAGCAGGAGTACAATCGGACACTGAGGCCGCACGTCTTCTAAAACTGCTGTAGCGCGCGAGTAGGTTTCAGCGACAGCTACGAATGTGGCCATGGTCTAAGAGTCTTTATTTCAGAAAAGGTTTATAGTGCAGTCGGCTTAGCGCTGTCCCTAAAGAGATGCAGTGGGCATCGCATTTAGGGAAAGTCCCAACAGCTGTCTGGCAGTTTCTCTCGGACCGGAAGAAATTTTTGCGAAACCGCAAAGCTTTGTCTCTGAGAAGCCCGTAGGAGCTTTCTTTGTAATTTCGTGCTACAATCGGGTGGATGACAATTTTTCTTTTCCTGATGACCATAAAGCTAGCACCTGAACACAAAAGTAATAGGTGGGATGTTAGGTGACAAGAAAACTACCGCATTTATGACATCAGGCGTAGGTCGGAAGACGACGAAGTGCCTTCTTGGTAGAACGCGCTTCCGATGGGCTGTGCGAATTTTGGCCTTTTTCGGCAGTCTTTCGATCTTGTTTTCCTAGGCTTTGTGCTCAATCGACGACGGAACTCCAGAGGACCACGAGGATACCGCTTTCTCCGCAAGTGGGACCTTATTTCCTCCATTTTTGGACTTTGTGTGTTCAACGCAGCACGTAGCTGAGGCGCTGAGGCTACCGCGGCCGATCGGGCCCGCGGCGTCCCCACCGGAGGATCGTTTGCCGCTCGTGGTCGCGCGGAAGTTGTGAATCATGGCTACTATGGAAGGAGCGACTACACCCGAGGAATCTTCGGTTCCAGGACAATGGTACGCTAGCGAAGGAGGAAGGTACGTGCCGCTAGAGAAGAGCGGGCAGAAAAGTGCGAAACAGCGAGCCCGGCAGAGGCAAGCAGGCAGGAAAATGGCGGCCAAGTCGATCGAGCGTCAGCATACGCGCATTCCAGACGGCGCCGAGAAAATTGTTCTCCGACCACGTGGCGGCTTAGTTAAGCTTACAAAATATGGAACAGCATATCTGACTGACGTCATCAAAATGTCGGCGGGGATTAACCCACGCGAAGAGAAGGAAGATATAATAACTCCAAATATGAAGCAGCACTCCGTTCTCGTCATCACTACGAGTGCGGAGAGGAAGCTGAAGTACGCGAGCGTGAAACACCTCATGTTCGACGGAGAACAAGTGGAGACGTTCGCCTACGTGGCCACCCCCGAGCACTGCGGAAAGGGAGTCATCCACGGGGTTCCACTCGGTTACTCCATCGAAGAAATTCTGTACCGCCTAGACCGCAAGGATAACCCCGAGATTCGAGGCGTCCGCAGGCTGGGAAAAGATTCACAGTCGATCTTTATCCTCTTCAAGGAGAAAGAAGTGCCAAGGTGGATTTACCTCAACGGGGCACCGCACAGATGCCAGCTGTACCGCAAAAAATACGAAGTGTGTGTCGCCTGTGGCCGACTCGGACATCGCGCTGACGTGTGCCCAGACCCGACGAACGTCAAGTGCCGGGGCTGCGGCCTCGAGAACCCGTCAAGTGACCACAGGTGTGAGCTGAAATGCCAGCTGTGCGGCAAAGGCCACGCCCTAGGAGATCCCAAGTGCCGAGAACTCTTCCGCACTCCCTACGAAGTTAAGAAGCGACAGTGGGAGAAGATGGGACAAGCAACGACGACTGGTGGGGGACATCAGAGTCGACAACGCGAACCCAAAGAGGGAAAAGACTTCAAGTTCCGCGAGGACTCTTTCCCAAAACTGGAAGCAAATCAGAGCAGACCATCGCCGCCGCCCAAAGGACGCTCCGGTTCCCGTGCCAGGAGCCAGTCCAGGGGGCGCTCGAGCTCAAGGGACCCTGCCAACCCATGGAGACGAGGTAGGAGCAAGGAGCGTAAGGGTGTGAATTTCGCGGGCAAGGTCTCCCAGGAAAATAATCAGAGGGATAAACGGGACGAGGAAATTGAGAAATTAAAGAAAATGGTCGAAAAATTAACGGGGATAGTCGATTCGCAACGGTCCGAAATCCAAAACTTAAAGAAATCACAGAGGCAGGCAACCCCTCCTCCGCAACAACCCATTAGACAGATGACCCCCCCAGCGGCACGTCAACAGCCGCAAGGAGAGGATAAGATGGTCACAGAGGCGTCCCTCCCCCCACCAACGAAACGCAAAATTCAAGACGCCGACCCTATTCAGGCTATAGAAAAAAGGGTCGAAAATTTGGTAAGATTAGAGGCCAAGATGAATGAATTTATGAACCATATCAACATCCAAATTCAAACTGTCCTCGGGGCAGTTCAGAAACAGTCCGAGGAATGCCAAAGGCTAAGGAATGAGATGGTCGCCATGAACGGGTGGCAACAGAATATGGAGCAGATCGTCACGCAACTGCAAAATGGCCAGGCGCGCAAATGAAAATCAAATCTGGCAGTGGAACTGTCGCGGCTTCCGGCGCAAGCGGTCGATCCTGCAACAGTACCTTCCGCTATTAGATGAGACTCCTTTGGCGATTGCCCTCCAGGAAACTGGAGGACCCGCAAAACTGTCAGGTTATCAATCATTTCATAGTGGCAGGGGGGAGAAATCCTCGGTCACAACACTCGTGAAAAGAAATATCGCGGCCATTGAACACGATTTAGAGTCGAGAGAGATCGAGAACGTGTTTGTCGAAATTCTAACCGGAAAACAGAAGGACCCTAGTTTATTCCTTCTAAATTTGTACAGCTCACCCAGGCAAAGGAAGGTGAGGTTCAGGGCTCTGCTTCGCAAGGCCCTCAAAATTTCAAGCAACCAGCCACTGTTGATAGTGGGGGACTTTAATGCACATCACCAGGAATGGGGGTACCCGCACCAAAGCCCGAAAGGCAGACAGCTGTGGGAAGATACGCATGACATAGGGCTCACTCTGCACACGGACCCTGAGAGTCCAACGAGGGTGGGCAATAGCGTTAGTAAGGATACATCTCCAGATCTAACATTCTCGAAAAACATTAAAGATCTAGAATGGCATAATTCGGATCAAAATTTTGGCAGCGACCACTACATAATTGTTTCCATACTGAAAGTGGGCCTTCAAACGCGCAGGGCTCGCGCGCCGGCCGTCGTTGAATGGGATAACTTTAGAGATATCAGGAGAGCGCAGGAACTGGGGCCCATCAGAAACATCGAGGAATGGACGACGGCGCTCAAATCGGACGTTAGAAGGACGACAAAAACGCTCGAAGGGGATAACGCCCCGGAGATAGCGGACAGCCGTCTTCTGCATATGTGGGAAGCTAAGCAAAGCATGGAACGTCGTCTCAAAAATCAGAAATGGAACCGCAACCTCAGAAGAAGGATTGCTAGGCACAATAAGGAAATCGAAGTATATACTTTTACATTATGCGAACAAAATTGGGTCAACAAGTGTGACGAAATGGAGGGGAGCATGCACCTCTCCAAGACGTGGAACATCCTCCGGCATTTGTTGGACCCTGCAAGCTCGAAAACTCAATCCGGTATAAGATTGGCAAAAGCTAGGCACGCGTTCGTAGGGAACGATGATTATTTCATGAAGAAATTAATTGAGACGTTCGTGGGGGAAACATCGCGAACTCCACTACCCGACTATGGTGGAGCGCCTAACGAGGCGTTGGACGCCCCCATCACAGAAGCGGAAGTGCGAGCTGAGATTGTAAGACTCAGAACGAAGTCGGCTCCAGGCCCTGACGGGGTAACGAACAAAATGCTCAGAAACTTAGACGATGATTCCATTAGCTATCTAACGAAGTACATGCAGGAATGTTGGGAAAAAGGCGAGCTCCCACAACAGTGGAAGACGGCAAGCATTACTTTAATACCAAAACCCGGGAAGCCTCCGCAATTGGAAAACTTACGGCCAATTTCCTTAACTTCATGCGTGGGGAAATTGATGGAGCACGTCGTCCAGACCAGACTGATGGGCTTCATGGAGCTGGGCGATCTGTGGCCACATGAGATGGTCGGGTTCCGACCTCAATTGTGTACGCAGGACGTCATGCTCCAAATCAAACATGATATAATAGACTCAAGGTCTAAAGATGCAAAAGCAATTCTGGGACTGGACCTCACGAAGGCTTTTGACAACGTAAAGCATGAGGCGGTCCTGGAAGGGCTGAACAAGATTAATGTAGGTACCAGGACATATCGATACATCAGGGACTTCCTGACGGGAAGAACTGCTTGCATGAGGTTCCAAACGCTGGAATCCCCCACAATTGAGCTAGGGAGTAAGGGTACGCCCCAAGGATCAGTGCTGTCTCCCCTACTCTTCAACGTGGCTATGCGAGAACTCCCCGAGCAATTGGCAAAGCTCGAGGGATTAAAATTTAGTATATATGCGGATGATATCACCCTCTGGGTCAACCGGGGAAGTGATTCAGCCGTAGAACGCCTGCTCCAGGCCGCCACCGACATCATAGTCGATTACGCGGCCGAGAGAGGCCTAGCATGCTCGCCGCAGAAATCAGAATTGTTTATATACAATCCGAAACACTTAAGGTGCAAGGCACCGTCGGAGATCAAAATTAAGGTGGCGGGTAAAGAGGTACCAATAGTAGAGCAAATTAGAATCTTGGGCCTGATTCTCCAGTCACACGGCTACAATGGCGAGACCCTCAAGAGGCTGCAGAATCACGCATTACAGACCCTGAGCCTAATTAGGCGGGTGGCCAGCAAAGGTCGAGGGCTAAAGGAAAAAAATTTATTTAAGCTAATACAGGCGTACATATTCAGCCGGGTGAGCTATGCAACGCCATATCTCGATTTGAAAGTGGTGGAAAGAGAAAAGATTGATTCTCTAATGAGAAAATGCGTAAAACGAGCGCTGGGACTGCCCATGTGTACATCAACAGAGAGACTGATGGCTCTAGGAGTGCACAACACATGGGCAGAACTGGCGGAAGCGGTGCGAACCTCTCAAATTGAGAGACTTAGCACCACGAAGACAGGAAGAGCCATATTGGCCAAAGTTGGAATAAACCCGGACAGAGGCCCCACCCAAAAGGTGGAAGTAGATAGGGAAATTAGAAAAAATCTGATTATCCCCCCTCTGCCAAAAAACATGCACCCGGAACATAACAAAGACAGGAGGCATAAACGAGCCGAAGCATTAAAAATTAGATTCGGTAATATCTCGGAGCATGAGGTGGCCTATGTAGACGCGGCGGGAGGTAGCGGCAGTTTTACGGTGGCAACGGCCGTCAGCGGCCGGGGTATTCCCGTGACTGCTGTCACTCTTCGCGGGCGCAACATAGAAGTTGCCGAGGAAATTGCGATCGCATTAGCTTGCGCTGGAACGGACGCGAAATTTGTGATCAGTGACAGCAAAACTGCCATACAAAATTTTAGCAAGGGAAGGATCTCGCCCTTAGCGGCAAGAATCCTAGGCCAGAGAAAGCTAGATAGAAAAATTCAAATAATTTGGACTCCGGCGCATGAAGCCGTCCCCGGCAACAAGGCGGCCCACGAGCTGGCTCGAGATCTCCACCGCCGAGCCGCTACGGGGCCCCTCGATGACCAAGGGAGCGGAGAGCGCATGCTAAAATATGGTGAGATCACGCAGCATTATAGATTGGCTCGTAGACTGGTATCCCCGCCAGACCCAAAATTAAACAACAGACAAGCAGTCGCGTGGAGACGACTACAAACTTATACATATCCGCACCCGGTTATGGCGAACCACATGTTCCCCGAGGCCAGGAGCGATAAATGTAATCTTTGTGGGGCAAGAGGGACCCTCGACCACATAATATGGGAATGTCCGTACTCTCCCGGGGGAACGCACAAAATAGATAGTAGAGACACCTGGGAGACCCTGCTGCGCAGCTCGGACCCTGAGCTCCAGCTCCGGCTCGTCCAACTGGCCGAAGAGGCTGCTGGGACCCAAGACCTCCCAGCCTGCATCTGAGGCGGCGGCACTCGCCCCCTGACCTGTGCGTCAGGGGGTGGGTAGATCACCTTTTTCCGTTGGACATTAAAGTTTATTCTATCTATCTATCTATCAGGCGTAGGTCGGTAATATTCTAGTCTAGAGTTGTGGTACATTCGACTGACCCCTACTGCGCTACGACACGGTTTCCAGCGATGTGGAAGCCTCTCAACGTTGTAGTCATAGAAACGGTGCCCGAGGCGTATACGTTTAGCTGATCCCAACGCCATCGTATAGGAGCCGCGCGATCGAAATTCTGTCGGATCCCGGTGAGTCTCGGTCGTGCTCCTAGCCCGAAGGCATGAGTGCCTCATAACGCACTGAAGTGGAGCGCGGCTTTCCGAATGTAACAGGCGAATGTGTGCCGAGAGCTTGATCTTAACAAGCCGAATGGAGCCCACACCGCAAGGGCGCTGTATAGCGCCCTAATGCCGCCAGTGGAATGCACCACAAATATGCAAAATTAGGAATATCGTTTAACGCTTAGAGCGGGTAAAGGGTAACGGGTCGTCTGAAATGAAAGGAATGAACGCAAATGAAATGGAGAGTTTATGGCATTTGGATTACAGAGAGTTCTGAGATAGAAATAACTGCAAGCATATGATGTGGAACGCGCAGCCTGCAAGGATGGAGTGTGATGAACTTACCACGCCTCTAATTAAATTTTCTGTTCAATGAGATTCTCTTACACTAACATGGATTCGCAATATTCTATGTAATCTTCAGCAATTCACAGCATTTAGCAATTTTTCCTCTCCTGTTTCACACGTTACTTCAGCTGTAAGACAAGGCGGCGTTCTTGGGCTGTTACTTTTTCTACATACAGTAATGACTTACGGAATGACATTTCCTCACGCGTGAGCATTTCTGCGGACCACTGCGTTCAATATCATTCTATTAGGTGGGATTATGATCATACAATCCTTCAAAAAGACCTAAAACGTAATGCTCTTTGCTGTAACACTTGGCTGAAGAAGTTTACCGTTTTTAAATGTAAAGTTATCCCTTTTAGCCGCAAGCATAATTCTACGCTTTCTATCACATAAATAACATCACTATTTTGCATGAGTCTCAATATCAATATCTGGTTGTTAACCGAACTTCGACTCTTTCATTGTCAACGCAATTTGCATTCATCGAGATCATTAGGATACATACGACGCAAGTTACATAATTATACTTAAGATATTTGTAAACTAGCTTACCTAATATTTTTTCGCCCTCAGCTTGAACACGCTGCAACCGTCTGGTCTCTCCATCAGAAATATTTGATCGAAAAACTATAATCTGTTAAGAATAGGGCTGCGAGTTTTATTTCACGTTGTCATGACTCTAACAAATGCGTAACGCAAATTAAACGCAACCTCTCACTACAGCCTCTACACGATCGTGGTAATGTAGCCCTGCTATCATTATTTCATAAATACGTCTGTAATACAACGCCATCAGTTCCACCTCCTGAAAATCCTCATTACTGGTCAAAATGGTTGTACAATTAGTTACATTTTATGTGCATCTGCGGAAAGGCTTATTCATTTAACTACTCCGCTCTTCCAAAAACGGAATGGCCTTCCTAACGCCGTAGCTTATGAGAGTGACCAAAAAAATTTCCGGCTTCTTCTAACAACACATTTGTCAAGATCTACATAACCTAACGTATTATTTTGTCATTGCCTTTGCCGTCAATAATGTGCAAACATGCGTTAAGACAGTTTGGCTATAGCCTAATTACTTCCCGCTCGCTCTGTAATTCTATTGATTATATTTGACTTTGTGAAATTTTTATTATTCAATGACCTGTCACATTTAAAAGCATTCGGTTTGTTCATTGTGCATATTGTAACACCACATTACTGTAGGCTAGCGCACTTCATAACCTGTATTTTTTGTATATGTATTCACATACGCATTTTAATTATTGTATGTTACAATCTTTGATTGTACTCTCCCCCCTTTCACAATGCCTCTACGGGACCGTAAGGTAACATTAAATAAATAAACAATGTGATTATGGTAACTGAGACTCGGTACAAGCGGGATAGTGACGTACTTGACCTGCCTGGATATCAGCCTTTCTTTTTGGATAGGCCTTCCCGTCGCTGCACCGGCACAATGCAGATAACATCAAATGAGTAGTCTTGCACATTGATACCTGAGTTCTCTACTATCATGCCAGATTATCAAGCTTTAGGCTTTCAGAAAAAAAAAAACTACGTTTTTGTGTTTGTGTTTTATCCACCTGATTGAAAGTTCGATAAGTTTAGTTCATCGTTTGTTACGACCTTCAGTCTTGTTTGCTTAAACGACATGAATCACATCGAAATCACATGAAACGCTGGAGGTGATTTCAATGTTAATCTCTTACAAAGCACATCGCAATCCCAAGAGCTGCAACTACTCATCAGTTCTTTTCACTGTAGGAATGTTATCACAGCACCTACGCGCGTAAATCATAGATATGAAACGCTACAGCATCTATTTATCACAAAGAACTCAGAAAACACCAACAAATCGGGAGTGATAGTGACAGACATGAGTGACAATTTGCCGCTAAACATGTTCTTCGAGTTTTAAAAACATTATGGGGTTTTACGTGTAAAAACCACTTTCTCATTATGAGGCACGCTGTAGTGGGGGACTCCGAAAAGTTGGACCATCTGGGGTTTTTTAACACGCACCTAAATCAATGTACACGGGTGTTTTCGCATTTTGCCCCCATCTAATCCCGCCGTGGCCGGGATCGAATCACGGCCATGGTGGGATTCGATCCCGTGAATTCGTTTTAGCAGCCCAACACCATAGCCACTAAGAAACCACGGTGGGTGTCCTGTAAGTTTAATTGACTTCAAAACCGTCCGTTGGTCTCAGCAATTTGTTTTCCAAGATATTAAATGAAAACACTAAACGCGTTTCAGCAATAAATTAACAATATTGACGGGAGCTCTGTGCTTCTATGTCAGGACGCTGACAAAGCCTATGATGCAGGCATGTACGCCTTTGTGGAAGCATATGACAAGTCCTCTAAATATAAAAGAATAACGAACTCAACCGGAATACGCAAACCATGGCCCAAGAGCGATCCCTGAGGAGGATCTCTGAGAGGGATTCAATATAGCATAAGTGTGTCAAAACGAGAAATACTGGAGCAATGCTACAAAACTGGGGGAAATGCTAAGAATCCCTATTACGAGAACCTCTTTCAAGAGTTTAGTCGAAACAGTGTTTTATGGCGCGAAATTGATGAGCTTTCGCATTCCGATGTCCTCAATAGCGTTGACATTCAACTGGTCGTTGAGGATGAAACGCTAAGAAGCGAAGAATGAGCAAATGTATTTTTTTATTATTTCACTAGTCTAGAAGAAAAGCACCCAGCACACAGCAGCAAACAATTCTTTCGACATGCGCAAGACACATAAAGTTTTTCTTAAACCTACAGATCAACATTATGTTTGCATGACATTCATGCCTTTTAAAAAATTCTAAAGCGCGTGATATGAATGGGCTTAAAGAAAGACCCATTAAGATCCTGGTTGATGTCTTACTAATAGAACTTACTCATATTTTTAACCTACGGGCTCAAGAATCAGGGACTGACGTAAGGAATTTTCGGGGACTACTCCAAAGCATTTGATAGGCTAAATCACAAATTTTACTTACTAAACTAGAGCGTTACGGGCTTCGGGGCATTTCTTGAAGCATTTAGAATCTTCTCATAACCATACAAAACTAGTTTCAATTTTATGAGCAGACTCACGTCTCCGATAAGTTACATGGGTCGTTCGCGAGGGAATTATATTAGAACTAGTATCGTTTAATATTGAGCATTAACGATAATGCCAACATTTATAATGACGCTAACTTCATAATTTATGCGGACGACAACAGCCTTTCCTTTTTTTTTCAGTGTCATAATATCAATGATCTCTCGTTTATTTAGCAAATGGCACAATGAAATCATCGGCCGAATGGAGCAAGGTCACTTCTCTCAAATTAAATACAAGAAAAACATAAGCTGTCATCTTTGCACCACCACAAAAGCATCTGAGTGAAAATATATTTTTCAGGTTGGCTCTGAAGTAAGTGAACTTGTCCCTAACGTCAAAGCTTTGGGTTTTATATTTAATCAAAAATTACTGTGGAGTGAACCTGTCCAACTTATTGCATACCGTTTAGCGGAGGCTCGCGGCGTAATCTGTAGACTGCGTGAGACGATGTGATCTAAAGTTAAACTGATCGTGTATAATGCACTATTGTATGCTCATTTAACGTATTGCCAACTTGTGTAGGGTGGCACGTCGAAGAGCAATATCCGTTATTTCTACTACAAAAAAGGGCTATCCATCATGTCGCAAACGTGTGACTTGAAACACATACTTCCGAATTATTTTCGAAGTTTAATATAATTTTTCTACCAAATTCATATGAAGCTAACCTTTCGCATAAATGCCAGGGGTATTTTAAGTATAACAATAAAGTGTTCACGGCATTTTGCAGCCGAACAAGAATAACAGATATATCATACAACATTAAGGAGAGAAAGATATGGCTGCTACCACTCCATTGCACCAATTATGCATCAAATCGTTTACCCATCGCGTCCCATCCTTGTCAAATATACTACATGAGAACGGTGTCAACACAAGTGCTATTACTAGGAAAACAATACGAGGTTACCTAATGCAATCTGAGCAAATAATTTTCATAACGTTTGTATAGCTATTAGGAATCGCTACATGCTTCCTTCGGTTAAGTAGTTTTGTTTTTCAATAACATACGAGAATGCTAGTGTTTTTATGCAAGTATATACATCTGCACTTTTGCAAGAACTAGTTTTTGCTACCATGTGTAACATTTTTCCACAGAGGATGTCAGACGTTTCTAGACAATTTTATTTGCTGTCTGTGTTTTCGTATTAGTAGAATGTTGATATGCCTATTCAACCTTTAGGAAACGGAAGTAATTGTGATGATGTGTGGTGTTTTATGGTGCCAGGGCGAGTTAGGGCCACAGAGTGCCATAAAAATAATTACGTATGTCTGTTGTAAACGGTGTATTCATACATGCCATTTGTACTGACTAAACACACTGATTGTACCTTTCACCCTACACATTCTACCTTATACACTTTACACACTAAAGAGTCCCCACGTTATTTTGTCTTCGTTGTCATGAACAGGGGAAACAATCTTATCAAGCTGCAAACAAGCAGCATTTAGTTTTTGTCGCAGTGCTAATTTTTGTAAATGAATGAGTGCGAAATAAAGATTGATTGAGATTGAAGAAATCGACTGACAGAAGAAAGGAGCCTTGATAGACAACGTGGAGGGGCCTTTGTCTTTCAAGTGGTCCTGTATGTTCTCAGTAGTGTGAGTATTGTTGTGCGAGAAGAGCAATACATGTTCAAGGGGTCGGTCCACTAGATCTTGCATTATAATATAAGTATTGTGATACCGCAAAGCATTTAGAGGCAATGCAATATATAGGTAGTGTAAAATAGGGAATGGGATCTGGGAAGCACTGCAGGAGAAAAAGGGTCAGCGAGGAATGTTGTCGACTGAGCAGAGAACGCAGATAAATGGCACAACGCGACGTCACACATTAAAGATGACCGGCTAATTGGACGGCTGATGCTTTCTACTTTATACAGAACTTCCCCCCCTCCCCCAACGCGCACAAACATGCGCTCGCAGCCTACCAGCTCGCCCCAACACGTACGCACGCACGCCTGAAAACATACTCGTAAATACACACATATACGCATACGCACACTTGCTTTGACGGTGTGCACATTGTAGCTCGTGACAGTATCTGAACAATTAAAATGAAGTCAAATGGTGATTCAGTGAAATTCGTGGCTACTCTGCCTTTGGTTCCACGCCTATTCGATCATTAGAGCGTGACCTAGAAGCGATGAAAGAAGCCCTAATGATGCTGGAGCAAGTGCAGTGCACCAACTATCCATTCCAACACCCTCTTCTCCTCCAATGAGTGCTTTTTACTATGCTGGGTGAATTTATCACTGTCATAACTTCTACTTTCTCTTGCCTAAGTTTCGCTCCGAACAATAAAATACACGACGAAAGTAAAAGACCGGTAGAGGCAACGGAAGCTAACGGAGCCTGCTTAGCGGAAGTGTTAGATGAAAAATGTTCGAAGCAGACACTTTCTGGTCAGGGTCTGCGCTCCAAGAGGAAAACGCAGCGTGGGTTGCATTAACAGCCCTTCTCGCCAGCAGCATAACCGTTTCTTTATATGTGCTGCTGACCGGTTTTCGAGCTGTGCGCCAGCTCACTTGGTTCTGAACATATTTTGAAAGATTTCCTTTCCTTGGAGTTCTTGTCTTGTAGCTTTCCGGCCATCGAAATTTTCCCACTACCAGTGTACTGATAGATATCAAAGTTGTTCTTCCAGTTATCCTTACTGGTTTAATATCCGACATATTTTTCGTCAACGTGCAGCACGGTTGGCTTCTTAAATATATTTTCTTCACATAACTGAGCACAAACAAATCTTCCATGTTAAGGCAGCTGCAAGGCAAGTGAGGAGCACTTGCCGGAATTTTTCGCAACACATACAACATATGTAGTATTAAGATAAAAGCATGCAAGTCACCGTTGACGACAGAAAGGCAAAAGTGAGCATCCTTTTAAACGTAGTTTTAGAGGTTATTCCTACGTTTCTGTTTAAAAATGAAAGGAAGCTTAAAACAAGCACAGAACATTTATGCTAGTATTCACAATATAAACTGTACCAAAAGCACTAGGGTTTTCATCGCAATTATACAGCACCATGCTGACTTCCTCTAACCCACTACATGCATTACATCAAGCAAATCAGCGAATGCCCTAAGAGGAAGATTGGGCTCGGCGCAAGCACCGGTTTTCCTATTCAACTATACAGGGTCCATTATGAAAGTAATGCGCATGATTTATTGTGACGCAACTATCCATGGCAGCGTGGTAAAACCGCTCGGAAAATAGGGTTGCACACCTTACACATGTCCATAACTGCGTTACATGGGATAGTGACCGAGGATCTGCAAATGCCTAAAGTTTGAACGAAGCTTGTGCCGAAAGTGTTGACGCAAGATGAGAAAGAACTTCGAGTTTTGCTATGTCAAGAATTGTTGGATTTGATTTAAAATGAGCCGGACTTTCTTAACTATGTCGTAAGCGGAGACAAATCCTCGATGTTCGAGTACGACCCAAAATCGAAAAGGCGGAGCAGCGAGTGGCACACAACATCATCCCTCCACCACAACAAAGAGCGAATGAGCACATCTTCCATCAAAACAATGTTCATTGTCTTCTTTGACGCCTGAGGAATCGTATATTTTGAGTTTGTACTGCAGGGAGAAACTGTCAACTCAGCCTTTTACCTGGAGGTGCTCAAGAGATTGAAACGCCGGGTCGAAGCTCCACCATGCCAATGCCTCCAGTAACACGTCCTTCATCGTTACCAACTTCCTGGCCCGGGGCAACACGCTGGTGGTCCCCCATACCCCATATAGTACCGATTTGGCTCCGTGCGACTTGTTTTTGTTTCCCTGACTGAAGAGAGGGCTGAAATGAAAGCATTGGGAGACCGTGGGAAACATGTAAAAGCATGTTACGGTGTTTCTGAGAGACATTTCGGTCGAGGACATTTAGGGTGCCTTCCAGGCGTGGCAGACAACTCTCCGCAAGTGTATTGATGCAGGGGGACAGGTTTGTGAAGAACATTAACCATTTGTACAGGTCCTGTCAACAAATATATTTTTCCCAGAAAATGCGCATTACTTTCATAATGGGCCCTGTATAAAAAAACAGAAACACTCTCTCACAACGCAAACGCAGGATGAATCTTAATTAAATTTGCTGCAATTGGATGTGAACGCTCTTTCATGTCTGCAAATACATATGCACAAGCTACTCACTAAATTTGAAAGACACATCACCATCATAAGTAGCCTATTTTGTGTCCACTACTTGAAAACGCCTCCTGTGTGCCTTGTTGTTCTAGGAATAGTGAAGAAAGCTAGGCTGACAAGCAGATCAGAATGGAACTTTTGCATTGTTCATACGCTAACCAATTCCATGTTTACACGGATGGTGCCGTCTCGGAAAGTTCTATGGCCGCCATCGTTATACCATCTCAATCGGTCGTCATCAAGTGTAAGCCTTCACAATTAACGACATCTACGGGTTCCGAACTGGCTGCTCTTCACGCTGCTGTCGAATACATCGAAAAAGAACTGCCAAACCAATCGGCAATATTTTGTGATTCGAAAGCAGCCCTCCAGAGCTTGCGAGGTTAAAGACGGGGCAATTATGAACAGCTGGTGATTAAAATCAACGAAACTTGCCATTGCACTTCTGAACGAGGACGTGATATCATCTCTCAGTGGCTGCCGGACATTGTGGCATCATTGGTAATCACCTCGCCAATGACGCTGCCCGACGTGCCCAGGATCGCGCACCGACAATCCTTATACCTTTATCGAGAGTAGACGCTGCAAGAGAGCTTCGCCATCTCGCTCGTACCATCACATTAAGTTACTGGCATTCACCACAGAACTCTAAGTATCATTTATACAGCCTAGACCCATCGCTAAAACCTAAATTACCGGGAAACCTTTCATGACGTGACGCAACACTGCTGTGTCGGCTGTGGGTAGCCGTAGCATTCCCCAACTCCTACAGCTATCGTATTTGAATGGCGGAATTTCATTTCATTTCATTTTATTACCTTAAAGACCCCTTGCGGGGTATTACATAAGGGGTGGGTGGTACAAAAATACAGGAGGTAGCCCACTATCTTATTTTGAAGACATAATACTCGTTACTTCATCCATGAAGGCAGATGAGGTGGTGATGGCAGCGACGTGCCATCAACAATCACCAATGTGCAATCAATCAATGTGCAATCAATCAATCAATCAATAAATGTAAATCACCGCTAAGTGCAAGCTTGAAGAGACCATCAGTCAATCTATATTCCACTGTTCTCGCTTTGATAACCAACGTACGACTCCCCAGTGTGCCTTGAATAAGCTGGATGACAGGCCATTTACAGAAGAAAAGTTCTTGGGAGCCTGGCCTCACAGTTCATTAGCGCAGAAAGCAGTTCGAGCACTTCTTCACTACCTGAAGGCAACAGACTTAAGTGCCAGACCATAGACATCCTACACCTAACTTCGTGCATGTGAAAGTGCGGTATAGACTCATGTCTTATCTCTCTCCCTTCACTCCCCATTCCCCTCCCCACGTGTAGGGTAGCAAACTGGATTCAGTCTGGGTAACCTCCCTGCCTTTCCTTCTCCCCCCCCCTCTCTCTCTCCATGCAACTTCCAATTACCTGTTCTGCGCCAACAGACTCCGACTAGCGCCAGCGAATTTCCTAATTTCCTTACCCCATCTAGTCTTCTCCCGTCCTCGACTGCGCTTCCCTTCTTTTGGCACCCATTCGGCAACCTTAATGGTCCAACGGTTATCTAACCTAGGATTACATGACGGGTCCAGCTCCATTTTTTTCTCTTAATGTGAATTACGATATCAGCTATCCCCGTTTGCTTTCTCATCCATATGTGTATTATATGCGCTATAGGCGTGCTCTGTTTGACTAGATCGCGCAGATCTGTCGGTATATAAGCAGGTGGTTCTTCAAGAATAAAACAGGTTGTTAGAAAGCGCTCGTCCTTGTGTTTCTTCTACTCTTCGTCCCTGTTTGTCGCGCACAATAAGTTTTAAGATGAATTTGTTCCAACTAGGCCCACTCGCAGTCTTGCTTTAACTCCTTCATTGCAAACGCGATATCGACGTGACCCGTTCCCTTCATAGGAACATCTATGCTTACCTTTTGAAAGTATTTCATTCGGTAGCTCTGAAACGTGGGCTGCACCGGCGCATGTTCGACAGTCACATTTTGTTTGCACTCTTTCTTGGCCACTAAAGTTTATCGGCAGTGCACGCTCGAGACCATTGTGCCAAGCTTTTCAGTCAGCACGAAGAAGAATAAAACGGTGCACCGTAACCATTGCTTGATCATCCACATCTTTTCTTTTTTTCATTTTGTTCATTTATGGGAGTTCCGCTGACAGTTTCTAACTTTGGGGCTCCCTGTGCACTATTAATCTTGTATACATTTCTTTGGAAAACTGGCATCGTTGATGAATAAACTTGAACTTGAAAATGAATGCACTATCAATGAATAAGGAGAAAACATGTTCACGATGACGAAACAGACAGTCAGCGGATGCGATGTCTGAGCACAATGATGCAGCGAAAATCCTGGATCAACTGCGTGTGCCTCGTGCATTTTTCCTCCGCTTCCACCTAATGTATCTGGCAGGGTCTGCTTTTCATACGGTGGTCGACGATGGCACTTCACAGAAACTTGAGATGTTGCCTCGACGACACCGAAGAGCACCATAGGGCACGCAATTTTGTACGTTCTAAAAACGGAGGGCAGTGATACCAAGTTAAGTCGCATTCTATAATCCGGACAGGCAAGGCGTTGCACTTTCAAACGCTACTATGACGTCCTTACTCCGCAGAAAGTCCGTAGATACCATGACAGCCATTCAAGCGCGCCACGACATCTGCAGGATTTGAGGACATCATGGTTGCGTGCGTGCGTGCGTGCGTGCGTGCGTGCGTGCGTGCGTGCGTGCGTGCGTGCGTGCGTGCGTGCGTGCGTTCCCAACACACCCGTCCACAGGAGTTTTCCTGTTGGTAAGGAGTATCTGTGCCGAAATGATATGTAGACGTATTTTCCGTACTTTCCTTCAAGCCGCTTAATATTGCGCGCAGAAGCGCGAACAAGTTCCAGGAGATTCGAAAAATGTTTACTCGTTAACAGTGGTGCTGGTAGTTTGCCCAAGATAGCCACAAAATAATGTCAACTTTACCTGCTGCATCGTAGGCTAAAGACTGTCCTCTGCTGGTCTCGCCCAGCCAAATATCCATTCACCGAAATACAGAAAAGTATAAAGTGGACGGGTTGACTAATGGAATAGCACAAGTACTCAACGAACTATTCGCGCCAAACAAAAAATAAACATCGAAATATATTCGGGATTCTCGTTGTACCGAAGATATCGAGAAACTTCAGCTTACCAGCGCAGCATGCGAGCTGCCTCATCTTGCAGTAAAGCTGGTCTTGAGCAGAACTCTCCTCTAGCTTTGGGCAAAACTCGTGTTTCTATTATTCTCACAACTTTGCCAGCGGCTTTTGAAGGTATGGTATGGAATGGTATGGTATGGTATAGTATGGTATGGTATGGTATGGTATGGTATGGTATGGTATGGTATGGTATGGTATGGTATGGTATGGTAAAACTTTATTGAGGTTCTGCAGATCGTGAGTCATTACGAAGCGAGCCGCTCCCACGTGGGAACCGGAAGGCCGAGCCTCTCGGCCGCATCTTGGGCCTGCTGGACAGCCCAGAGTTGGTCAGCCAGATGAGGGCTGCGGAGAACCGCCTCCCATCTGGCCGAGCTGTTATCGATGATAGAGCGTGATCGGGAACACCAGCAGAGCGCGTATTGTTAGGTGGCTATTTCTCCACAATAGCGGCAAGTACAATCGGTGTGAGTATTCGGATAGATTGTATGTATGGATTGGGACACATATTCGTTTGTAGTAGACGGAGCGTTAGTGCTTGAGCTCCGCATGCATTGAGGCAGTGGTTTGCAAAACTTATTATTGCCAGCCAACGGGTATTACTCGTCAGATTACAATCTAACCGTCCGGTTTATTAGTCCTACGCTTGGCAGCTCTTGGAATATTCACTCCTGTAGCCTTCAATTTCGGAAAGAGCGACAGCAGCTGGTGAATGCCCATTGTCGACGCTGGGGAACTTCAGATTTTTTTTTTTTTTGCAGTTTTCTAGAGAAGCAGAGCGAGCAGATTCTTATGCGGATCCCATTTATTTAGCCGAATAATGTCCATGGGCTAGGGGGAAGGCACTTGATATCCGTTTTCTCACATGAATTCACCAAAGGCTTTCGCAGATTATCACATTTAATTTATCCTTCTTATGCAGTAACCGTTTCCATACTTCCACGCGAGAGGCGATGCATGTTGGAAAAACAGTGCTGCATTTGAGGGGCATCACAAGAGAGGGGGAAACGTCTTTTATCGTAAAAAGATCAGGAAATCCAAGAAGATGCTCCTACGACAGTGTTCTTTCGAATTGCCGGCAAGAAACAAGTTCTCACTTCCGGGTGAAGAGAGGGAAAGAGAAAACGTCGCTCCATCGGATGGAGAGAAAGCTGCCGATGCCAGAGCCAACTGCAAAATATGGTACGCACTTCAATGACAGCCCCGCTCTTTCCCGGCTTCACCGTGCGTGTCGGTGTAAAATTTGACGCGTACGGAAGCCATTTGCTAGGTCCTGTTCACCCTTTTCCTTTCCGTTTTCCAACTGCTTTGACAATGGCAGGGCGAAACACGAATGTCCCATATAGTCTTTAGCGTCACTCCTAAAACTTCTACTATGCCTAGAAACAAACAACTAAATGAAAATATAAATAGATAAATTGCGCAGAGAAAAACGACTCAATCTGCGCGCCACCTCTTTCCAGACTTGCTGCTCATGGGAAATGTCGTTCTCCCTGAGGGCCATTTATCCATTTTTTTTTTTTGCCTTTACGAAAACCTTTTAGAAAACAGCGCGGCTAAGTCCCCTATTTCTTAGGCATTGAGTATAAGGCTGCGAGCTTGACGTCGGTGCGTAGTAAACGTTTTGCGCTTTCCCGTCGGTACAGCTTTTTTGAACCTTGCAATCATATAGAACTGAGCGCTTCCACGCTTTCTGTAACATAATCTTCAGTGACTTCAGCTTACTTTAGACTTAGGTAGCGCAGGCCGTCGATGGTTCCTTCCATGTCCCTTCGGTGAATAGTGCGCTTCATACTTCGCCTCCATATTTTGGGGTGCGGACGCAGGAAATGTTTCGACAGTTTCGTAGATTCATGGGGATCGAGCCATTAATTCTATTTGCCCCACTCTCTATGTTTTTTGTTAGAAATACTGGATTATTTTTGGTCGTACAAGCAACGTAGTTGCGCAGCATAAATTTTTGGCAGTGCTTGTAACATAATAAATATCATCCTGGAGGAAAATTTAAGAAATAGGAAAAAGTAAACAACGTTATACGTCCGAAATAGCTAAAATTGTGAGATAAGACCAAGTGTCGATCATGTTGAGGGAGAAATACGGCGACGAATGCTTTATAACAGAAGACGATCGGGTTGAAGTTTACACATGGAGAGAGAAAAATATATAGAGAGAAAAAAACAAGAGTAAAAATAAACGAAGAAATAACCAGGCGCACGGCCGGTTTGCTACGATACATTAGGGAAAGTGGATAAATGACCTAAAAAAATATAACGACGTGGTGAGAAATAGCACTTGTTGCGGGAAGACCCGAAAGGTGCACGCAGCCTGTGAGATGGTCGCGGAGACCCACCTGTTCACTAAGGGTACTGTGGCAATGATCTCTTTACTCTCTTTACAAGCCATTGCAGTCTTTATGCTATATGAAGGTACGCAGCAGTGCCAACGCATCGCCACGTCTGGTTCCCGAGCACTGACGACCCAGGCGAAGTTCACACGTCGTCGGCCACTGTCTAGCTTGAGCGGTTTGAGAGCTGCCGTCCGCTTTCACAGAGAACAAGTATGTATCGTTTTGACGAAAAAAATACGTATGGGACAGCAGTGACATCTCTGCTCGCATGTGATTACAAGTGACTTCATTCGAGCAAACGAGTACTCACGTCTGTTTCTGGCTGCTTGTAACTTTCTTTTAGGGGTCTTTTCGCGGTGGGTGGGCCGGGGTATTTTGATGGCCATCTCGGTGCAACCAAACACAAATGTGAGGCAACGATGTCAGCCTTGGCAACGTAAGTCTTATCGCAGAAAATGCGGTAATTGCAGTATAAGAAGCCGCATGTAAACATCCACACGGTCAGAACAGGCGTTATATTTGTGTATTTGCGTGGTTACTGTGCAGCTATTATATTTTTCTGTGGTTCTGGACGCGACCAGGATCATTGCACCCTGCTTAATTTTTTATGAAAACTTGACTTGGTTTTGCCTATGAGAAACTTTGCGAGGGACTACATTTTTTTTCACAAATTTTGTTTTCGTAATTTTTACATTCTTTTGTACTCAATGCGGCCTGCGTGTTTTTTATTTCTTTCACTGTTCCCGCGTATATGTTCTGTTAATTGAGCAGTCAATGCTTTGCTTTATTTTCATCTTTGAGGAATGTCATCTTGCTGTTTTTTTCTTGATTAGTTCCCTTCTTTTTAAACTTCCTTTTGTCTCCTCTCCTTCCGAAAGAGTAGGCAAATTTACGCCCCTCTCGGTGGCAGTTGAAAGTCTGCTCCTTCCAAATTTCTGTCTGTGCATTGTATGTCTGTTATCATATCAAATAATACTAATCATCATGATATTTTTCACCCAACAGCTGTAATAGCATGCCAGGTGGTCCGCCAGGCAAGCATCTCCAGCTTCTCACTGAAGTCACTTTCTCTCTTTCTTTCAAGAAAGAGATTCAGTCCTATGAGCAGCAGTGGTCGTAAACCTTTGTAAATTTTGCACAACTTTCACAAAGAAAACAACATGGAAAGAACAAAGGAAAGAACAAAGGAAACAACAAAGCAAAGAAAAAGAGTGTTTGCTTTATCCTCAGTTTCAAGTTAATAGCAGTAGCAATTCAGCACTACGAATAATGCTATTTGCATGTTTGAATGGTATTCGAGGACTAAAATATGGAATAAAAAAACTTTACTTCACAGCTGCATAGCATTCTCCGCGATGCCGAATAAAATCGTTGTACAGCCTTTGAAAAACAACTTGCGCAAGCTATAGGGTTTCTCAGTTTCCTCAATCACCCCGGAGGCCAATAAACGTTTTCTGCACCATTGTGCAAGTTCTAAGCCAAGCGTGGCTGCACCAATGTCCTTAAGCATTCAAATCTTGACGACGTCTAAGCCGTAAACTGCGCGCGCATTTCAAAGGCAATAACCGGTGCTCCCCAGCATGCAGAAAAAAAATTAAAACAGAAACTTGCTTGAAGAGAGACGAATCTTGTACACGCTGTCACAAGACTGCACAACACAGTATCGTGAAATGGTTGGTTGAGTAGTTTACTTGTGTGGGGAAAATTGAAATGTTTGAAATTCGAAAACGCGAAGGGGATAATAAAAAAGTACGTTTATATGATGCGAGTTAACAGCACATCCATTCCTGTCCCTTCGGTCAATGGCCCCACATTTAAAGGTGGAACGACATTCAGGCGGGCACATATCCCCTTGAAAGGTTGTTTTTTCAAGTTTCATACTCGCATATAAGCCGCCCATTCGGAGTGCCTAAACTTTTCTTCGTTAACTAAATAATTAAACTGAATCCCACACGCATCTTTGACAAGGATACATGGCAGCGGCTTTCCGCAGGAAAGTTGTGATGCACACAAGCAGACTTAAACACATTCAGCAGCGCAATATTCCAGGTGCCCCAACTATCATGCGCCAATACTTAAAAATATGCAAATGCCACGTAGTTAGACTGAGCCAATGTAATGTTTGCCGTCGCTTGGAGATACTGAGATTAATTTTTGCATACCGCCTAATTGCATAATTAATTAATCAAGTTCTCAGTTATTGTATATAGATTGTAAGTGTTAATTAGAAAATTGTAGAGGAACATGAAAAACTCCTGGTACAGCTTTCCATTGCTCAATACGTGCTACATAAAAGTAAGTATTTTTCCGAGCGTGAAAGCAGCCCACGAATACAGTGAAAACTGCCGCGCGACTGGCCGCTGGAGACACATTGCGTGTACTCGCGGGCATCTTTCACGCTCAGAAAAATACTTTTACGTAAGACGTGAGGAGCAACATAAAGCTGTGTAGGGAGTTTTCAATGTTGCTCTACTATTCTCTCATTGACACTTTTTTTAAATTATTATGTAACAGACGTACAGGGG
Source organism: Dermacentor albipictus (assembly GCF_038994185.2). NCBI lineage: Eukaryota > Metazoa > Arthropoda > Arachnida > Ixodida > Ixodidae > Dermacentor > Dermacentor albipictus. Next base: position 86,366,167 of record NC_091825.1, read on the forward strand.
CCTTCACTCTTTTGTTTAGTACACCGAGTTGTAAATAAGTGATCGTGGACGAGGTCTGTTCAATGTCGTCTACTCCATTTTCTATTTGTATTGACATTCAGCACCAATACACTTGCAGGTGCAGTACCCTACAAAGCCAATGTGCACCATATCAAGTAATTTCACATGATTGCATGGCACAATTATGCGGTGGTGTTTGTGTGCTTGTGTGTGCGCGCGCACGGGTGTGCATACGCGCGTGCCTGTTATAAAAACAGGACACGGCTGCGCCTTATTCTCCCATGGCACATGCGCAGAAGCTAAATGTGATGTGAGAAACAATTAAGTCAGCCGTTATGTGAACGTCTATTCACTTGTGCAGTTTACACGTATAACGCGGTGCAGTGGCCCTAAAAGCAGCTCTTTCAGGCCTTTTACTCATAACGCCCCAAAATCTCCTAGTCATCTTAGTTGCCACGTTTACTCCCTTCACGCCGCCGCCAGCTTTTACAGCGAAGCTGTTAGCTTCTAGTTGGTTGGGATTTCTCGTGCCCGTGAGAAAAAAAATTAACCAAAAAAAGTGCATATCTGCTTTGAAATAAGGCATACAATGTATACAGCTCAGTGTAAATTTCAAAAAAGAGAAGTACAAAACAAGCGTCAAAGCCGCATGATGGATAATAAGCTGCCTGTGAACAATACGAGGCAGGTTGCTTCTCCCTGCGTGTGTTTCCCGGTAAATATTATGGTTGCATCTGCGGCTCCGGTGGGAAACGGGTCACAGCAGCATGCGAATCAGTGAGTGACACACCACCAAACTTCATATATAAAAGGGAGACCTGCCTAGCAACTGCTTCAAGGCATTGAAAGACTGCTATGGGCAGACCACGCAAAGTTAAAACTCTCGAAAAGCATCGTGAATAGGATGAGTGTCGAAGAGTGCGAAAGCGTAATGCTCAACAACAGTGTCATGTTAATAATTGCAGAACGGTACAACATTTCATATGCCCATTGAAGGCATTTCAGTGTTTTTCTAATAGCCTCGCTGTCTATCCGCTTTCGCAGGGTCGGGATGGCAAGTCAATTTTTTTTTGCTTCTAATTAACAGCGATCAGGGCAACGTCTCATTTTATTTACTTCATTGTTGAGAGTGCGCGGACACGAAAGCATGACACGAGTAATCAACACAGACACACAGGTCAGGGCAATCTACAAGACAATCACGCTTTGTCCTTCATGCCTGTGCTTGTATCTACATTGTGCTTTCGTGCCTACTCGCAGAATCGCCATGACGCTTGAAGCTTCTTTTATTTTCAACAGGTTATAGGAGGCAGAAAAAGAAGTGGCAATCGCAGCTCGAAATCACCCTGCCCTGAGCCATCTGTAGCCCCATGTATTTTTCTGGTAGAGTACTGTTCATAAACGCCCTTAATTTATTAAAAAATTTTTTGTTCTTCTCCGCCCGAATTCACGACGAAGTGGAAATATCAGCGCATGTGCTTATGTTGTTACACTTCTTTAAACGCGTTTGACGCATGATGCGAGGCCAATATTTTGTAACGCTCCACCTAAATGTTATATTCCACTTTTCTTCTCAGACATTGTACCATTTAGCCTAGCCCAGAGATACGAATGCCCGATGGGGTCCGAGTCATGTAGATATGACAGGCGAAAGAAATATATAAAAAGTAGTGTTAAAAAATGCGGCCCCGGTACTAAAGTATTAGGACATATAACGTACGGCAAGCACAGAAGTATGAAGATAGAAAATTGCGCAGATCTCACACACCGGGGGAATCGCTGTACGAAAAGCTTTCAAGACAGCAAGGCGAAATGGCGCATTCACAAGACCCGGTGCAGATTGCAGTGACGAACGCGTCCTTCAGCCACCATGATGAGCCTCGCAGAGAGAGCGCGAGGATTACCGAGTATTAAGGTTGTGTTGACTCACAAGACACGACGTGCTTGACTCTGTTGAAGCGCACCACAATACGACGAGAGACGCTCAGCTTTCCGTCGGTGAACGCGTCCCCTAATTTCTATCTTCATCCGAATGTCGGGCCCGGGGCCTTGTCCTTTCTTTATCAGTCAAAAGGGCGTTCATTGTTTACAAAGGCGGTACATATTGGGTTGAAAACATAGAAGCAGGTTCCATATAGCTAAAGGCTGCAAAAGGACCTTCTATTTTGAGATTTAGGAAGAGGAGTGACTAAGCAACAGTGATTATACACTAGCAACGACTAGTAAGCACAACTATTAAACATGGATAACATACAACGAAACAAGAAAATGATAGTATGAAGGTCATCAACTCAAGCTTCTATTAGAAACAGGATCAGTTTTCTATTTAATTTAACAAAGGATGCAATTTGTTCTAGATCGTTACACAGGTTATTCCAGAACGCTACAGCTGCTTATTGGGCCATATCTTTTCCATAGTTACTGAGTACTTATGATAGCAAAATGTTGTCATTCAAACCAAACCTGGTGTTATTAGAATTGTAATGGCATACATTGTCAAATACGTTAATTCGAATGACATTCTTTATAGTTTTGAATAGCGTGATGATGCAGTGATACTTAACCATAAGCGAGAACGGAAGGATTTTATATTCATGAAGGCGGGAAAGGACTGGAGGTGATCAGCGTTCTTTCAACATTCTTTCTTGCGCAGGTGTCACGACTACGTGATCTTTTTGGGTGAAGGCAAATGGTCAATGAACTTACGCATGCAAGGCATCAATTTTGCCGGATTGGCAGCGCATGTGGACCATCCACCGCCAAGGATTGTGAGTGGTGGCGCTGACTAACACTCCAAAGGTTTCTAGTAGGAAACATAACTACCCAAGCAAGCGGATGGCAAACGGGCGCCACGGTAGCTCAATTGGTAGAGCATCGCACGCGAAATGCGAAGACGTGGGATCGTTCCCGATCTGCGGCAAGTTGTTTTTTCATCCACTTTCATTTCCAATAATTTATCGTTTATTTCATTCATTTATCCCGGTGCAAGTAAATTTTCCTATGTTGTACTTGGTGTCAATGTCTGTTGGCTTCTTATGGTACGCTTAATAAAAATCCGGCTCCTTGGTTAACCTCCTTTCTTCTCGTTCAATAAATAATGAGGGTCTTGAATCCGGCCACATTGATGCCTTCAGGTGGCATGCGTGGGTATCTCAGCATGCGTGGGTATTGACCAGTCGCCTTCACACAAAAAGATCACGCACTCCTGACGCCTGCAGCAGGACGGATGTTCCACATTCGCCGCCAAGGTTTGTGACTGGTGGCGCTGGCTAACACTCCCAGGGTTGTAGTAGGAAACATAAACACCCACGAAAGCGGATGGGAAAACGACGCCGGAGTAGCTCAGAGCATCGCACCCGTAATGCGAAGACGTGGGATCGTTCCCCCACCTGCGGCAAGTTATCATTTTCGTCCACTTTCATTGCCATTAATTTATCATTTAAAATTAAAATTAAATTATGGGGTTTTACGTGCCAAAACCACTTCCTGATTATGAGGCACGCCGTAGTGGAGGACTCCGGAAATTTCGACCACCTGGGGTTCTTTAACGTGCACCTAAATCTAAGTACACGAGTGTTTTCGCATTTCGCCCCCACCGAAATGCGGCCGCCGTGGCCGGGATTCGATCCCGCGACCTCGTGCTCAGCAGCCTAACACCATAGCCACTGAGCAACCGCGGCGGGTCGAATAATTTATCATTTCTTTAATTCAATTAGTAAGTACAAGTGATTTCCCCTGTGTTGCCCTTGGTGTAATTGTTTGTTGGCTTCTTATGATATACTTTTACATCTGCTGGATGAATATTTTCAAGCCCCCCACTGGTTAGTTTAACCTGTGCGATGCTGGCAGCGATTTCTTCAGAACATGTAAAAAAGAACAAAAAGATTTTGCACTATAATTATATGACCCAAGTAATGTGTTGATCTAGTTCATGGGATTACCAGTAAAAACGCATCAAATGCATTCGCAACGTCATACGGACACGTAAAAGGCTGGCCCTCTGATTGAAAATCATGCACTTATTGTACTGCTATCCGTGTTCTTGTTGAAGAAAGGGTTTAGTATTCTCCATTGCTCCTTTTTGGTATTAGTGGCGTTATGGATCTTGTCGCCATAGTACTGTCCTTCCGCTTCTATCGAAACTTTATTGAGAGTGTTACAATATATAGAGAGGTTAGTCGTAAGTTTAGCATTGAATGGGCGTTATTTTTTTACTTCTTTATATATCTTCCTTTTTCCGCATGCAGCTTCAGAGAGCGATAATCAGCCAAGTATAGTGCTGGGTGAGGTATACTTTTTTTTACAATTTATAGTTGTAGATGACGCTCGTAGGCAGTCTTTTATGACAGTCATAAATTTAGTATAAGCCATGCTAGAGTAAGTTAAGTAACAAATGACCAATCAATTTTGCTGATGCAATCAAGAAAATGTCATCTATGAGTTAGTTACTTGTGAAAAGTTAGGTTTTGTCTGATTGGGCTGCACGGAAGTCGAAAGAAAACACGGTAGTCGTCAGCAGCGGCAAGCATTCTTAATGTCTACAAGAAAGTTTATTGCCCCAAATTGTTCCAATAGAGCTCTTCCCTCCCCCAACTGCGACGCCAATTGGCTAACAGAGTAACGCAGGGCTTCTCGTAAGTTTAGTATGTTGCCACCGTCGAAAAAGGCGCTAGCACCAAACGTCTCGCTTAACCAATCATCACCCTTCATTCATTTCACAATTTGTAGTTGAAGAAATGCCGGCGACATATTGTGCGTGTTGGCAACATTTTCAGTCCATTATAAGTAAATCAATGATTCGAACCCCCCCCTCCCGCCTTTCTATACCACTGGCCTCCTCCAAGAACGAAAAAGGGATTTCTTGCATCGTGTTCGCTGTGAAAGTATGTCCATTACATTGTAAATTATAGCTATAAGTAGGCTCAGCAGCTACACTGTTGAATCTGCCATGGTGTTGCTTCAGCACTGCAACAACCAGCCGTCGCGGTAACGGCCATGTTTTTATCATTTGAACGCAACAGCGTTAAAGAGCACGTCTCGCAAGAGATCTGTTGTCGGCGTCGGACAACCTTTCACCGAAACGATTTTCCAACCAGACATACTCAGGCCCCCCATCTGACACAAGGAATTTGCTGAACTAATTGAATTTATCAAGCTAAAGTACGTGTAACAACGTAAACTATGACTTTCACGCAAACTACACACATAATAGCTCTCGGATTGTAACTTGACTATACGAGAAAACATAATTCTGTTTTGCGAAAACTCAAAGAAACACCCTTTTCCAGCGTTTCTACTATTCACAGACCGGCCGCGACGTTCACCACATGCGCGCGGCGGCGCGCAGGTGTCTTGGGAGCCAATGGATCGGCGCCCGGTTCCTTGAGATACCGCCAGCTGGCACTCCCCTCTGCCGCATCGCGGCCTACGCAAGAGGTCGCGTTTCTACCACAAAGCTTGCCTTTGTGCATAGCGTTCGCGGCCAGCGTTTCCCGGTAAACATACACTTACATACGTTCCAGTTGCCAGGAAGCGCGAGAAGCAGTTTGGGATCTTTTAATGCTATCGCATTCGACTTTTATAGGTGAAGCTTAAGCGTCCTCTAAGTTTTTTCGACAGGCCATCGGCATCATTCCGATGGCTTGATGTTTCTGTCGCCGTGTACAGGAAGAGCAAGAGAGAGTCACGAATACGACACAAGAAAAAACTAATAAATAGCTCCTGATAATAAGGCGATTCCTTTGGCTGCCATGTGCAGTACTTCATCGTGTACGCTTTATGAAATGAAGGCTTGCCACAACTTTGACGGGAAAATGCTTGGAAATAGAGCTGCCAATGTATTTCCCGTCATATACAGTAGCATTTATTACAGTGTGGCTATTGCTCCTTCAACGGAGTATAACGTTCGATTCCTGAATGCAGCAGCCGCATCAGAACGAGACAGAAATGCAAAAAACAAAACAAAACAAAAAAGAAACTATTGCGCGCGCCCAATGCATTGAAAGAGCACATCGTGGACAAAGCTAAAGTGGAATCACCATCAGGGGCTTCCCTGATGCAGCTTCGAGATCTGGATTGCTCACACGCGTTCATCAATTTCACTTTGCTATAATTTGTCACTCTTTCGTGAGGACTCATTTGCCGATAGAAAAATTTGACAGCACCGAAGAGAGCTTCCTAAAAATAAAGCTATTATTTCTTATTATTATTGCTATTCTTTCTTCAGCTCAAATTCCTGCAAGCGCGTCACTGAAAGAAAAAAACATCATTGTCATGCTTACTTGAACGACGTACCAGACCGCGTTTGCAGGCGCATGTGCTAATGATGTAAAGAAATCGCAGTTCCAACTTGGTTACGCATCACTCCGGGAGGAATGGAGTGGTCGCACTCGTTTTCCCTCACAGCACCGAAGCCAGTTCTAGCAAAAAAAGTAGGCAAAGCGCGAGAAACAAAATGATATCAGCTGTGTAGACGAGAGTGGTTGTACTACCGCACGAATTTGCAGAGAGTTGGAAAGTTTGAAAGTGAAACATTCGTCTACGGACACGTTATGTCAACCTGACCGCTGCTCCAGAAATATGAAAGTAATGAATCATTAGGGAAATCAGTGGCGAAGCATATTCCTTTAGTGGCAGTAACACAATCTCTTCACACCGTGAAGTCTTCAAGACTTGTTGTTTTTTACGGCTGAGAGATAGAAACACAAAATTACCGGAGATATAAAGGCGCCCTATCAGCGGCGCGCTTGCGCCAGAGCCTTATGCTTCATTCCGTACTTACTGTCAAGCTTGCATTCTTTGAAAGTGCAAAGCAAGTTTCACCTAGCTATCCAGCCAAAAAATCTTCCAGATGACTGTAAAGTAAAGTTCGTCAACGTACTGAGGCACGCGCTGCGTCTGAATGCAATCCGGGATGTCGTCATATACTCAAAGCCTGCTCACGTCCTAGTGCACCATTAGTGATCGAGCGTCTTCGCGTGGCTCTAGCACTTAGCTTAAGCCCTTCTGAAAATAAACAGTCAGTCAGAAGTTTCAGGGGAGAACCAAAGAAAACAACGCTTTGTCAAGAACAGCCGAGTGCCTTCGAAAAACCGTCCACAGGTTGCTAATTATACTGTCGTTAAGAATCCGACTTCGTGTGGCAAGCAGCTTTATAGCACCTTTGGATACGGATTGCAGACTTCTGTTTTTATCCTGTTCATCCTTCGCTGATCATTATTTCAGGCAACTTTTTAAAAACAAAGCTCCCTTTGGTCATCTGTGTTGATCCGCGTTATTCACCGTTTTAGCTTTGTGTATTAGTCACTGCTGCTAGCAAATCCTTGTTTGTATGCACTGACAAATAATAACTGAAAGACTTCGTAAATTTTTTTCTTCTCATAATTTGGACTTTCATGGTTGCTTATATTTATTTTTAAAACGCCTAGTCATATAAAAACAATAGAAAGTAAACAGAAAAGGCCCACTCAATCAGCCACGGAGTATGACTGTATTGCATGCGACCGCTCTACTGAGTGTAACATAAACAGCCTTGAACGAATCTCAATGCCGGCTCTCTAGCTTTCCAACAAATTTTCGACCTTCGACTCTCTAATTGAGTTAGTGAGACGTAATTAGATTCCGTTGCTTGAATCGTAAAAGACAAAATTATGGCTGGGATATGGCTGGGATATACTTCCTGACTACTCAATAACAAGCTAGCACTCTCGACCCTTCAAAGCATATAAATCCACCCACTGCGGGATCAACTCATCACCATCGTCAAAATGCTTTAGGCCTCGATATTGCCTGATCTATCAACTTTATTTGTCCGTTTCTTTCTACGTCCTCATTCAGTCGCGCTTACACATTCTAGAGCTTTCAAATACTCTTCTTCTCCTCGCTCCATTCTAGACTGGAATTGCTTGGCTTCGTGTGGGAAATTTTTTTGTGCTCACATGTTTTGTATATCATTTGGTTTTATTTATTTTTGCCATCCCTGCATGGCCCTCGTGTCCACTGTACGTATGAAATAAATATATATAAATAAATATATAAATAAATAAACAAGTAAATAAATAAATAAATAAATATTATAACACTTAATGACCTATTATTCGTTTCCCGGCAAGGGAGGACCTAGTTGCTCAGAAAAATATGAACTAAACACAGCTAGTGTCTTGAAAAAGAAAGCGCTCTCGAGATCCACAGGAAGAATCCCATTAACACGTCGAAAGCATGTATGGCTCCTCCTCTGCAACTGCGAATTCTCAGATTGTTCTCTGCAGGGCGTTAGTGCTATGGGTGAATGTTCAAGTGGCCACCTAGCAAGCGCACGTCAGACATTCAGCGCATATCTACGATATTGCGAAGTAGGAAGGCTGAGTAAATCCTGCCCAGAAACCTAACTACAAGGACATATACAGCCGTGGCTTGTCGATCGCGTCTCAGTTTATTAGCATAAATACTGTCGTTATACGTGTAACTATATCAAGTTACTAATGCATGCGCATTACATTGTTCTGTGTTCGCAAAATTATTTACTTGTCACAGAGAAAGAGCGCCGCAAAATTATTTACTTGTCACAGAGAAAGAGCGCCGAAATTGGACGAAAATATGTTTTGTTCTTTTTTTGTGTTTTATTGCGTTGGTCAGTATCAGAAGCCTCTCTACTGAACAAATAATTGGTCTGATTAAAACAAAGCGACGAGCGTATCTTCTTTGTGCAGGGAACAAACAACAAGCCCAACTTGAACGCTCCTCTTCAGTGATGTTCGTCGTTTTGTAATTTTTGTTTTCTTTGTTTCCTTTTTGGTTTGCGATTCGGTGCAGTTATGGTTTTATTTATCTTCAATAATGTTGTTTGCGCAAGGCAAGTCGCTATGCGTCATTCTTCTGTTTACGATGCCAATTCTTTGCATCAAGGGAAAGACCACCGTCGCATATTCACAAGAACTCTTAATCTGGGATTGTTCGAAAGAGAAAATTCCAGCCAATCACCATGCTGGGCATATGATTACTGAAGGCAGCCCGCCAATGGTAAATAGCACTTACGAACGAAATGATTTGTGAATTCAACCATTCAATCCCCGCCTGTAATAACAACGGTCGTTCGGAACAGCATCAGCTCCCAATACCATGTCACCGATCCACATATTTTTATGGAAGACGAGTCCCTATGAATACACTATTAGTTATTAATCTTCATTGCCTCCTCAGCCTTCATCTTTCTAATACGACGAAGGACGCCTGTTCTTCTCTATTCTACCACATCATTCCGTCTCTTTCTCAAAAGTTTTATTTTGTATTTTGTTTGGTTTTCTCTCTAAATATCAAACAATTCTGTTAAAGTGAACATGGCTCCCTTAGCCGTTTTCGTGGCCTGCAGTTCAACTCTCATAGCCAGTGCAAATGCACTGACACAAAGAACGTGTGCTATTGCGCAACAGAGCTGCAGGGCGTGTTCATCGCCAGACACCAGCTCTTACAGCTCTTTGAGTAGCACATGCTGCTACGTGAGACCTTTGGGGAATGCGGCGGTTTAGATGCTGCGGTGGAACGCCTGGGAAGCACAATCCTCCTCCTCTCCCGGCACTTTCTCCTTTTGGGGGGCTGCGGAAGAGAAAGATGGCAGTCGCCTTCCACGCAATTTGAAAGTAACGACATTCTCCTCCCCGCGGCACTATCCTCCTCGATTATCCTCACGTGCCGGCTGCGCACGGCACGCTTTTTGTACTTGGATCCCGCGGACGAGCCACAGCTTTCGACAGAGGCTCATGATTTTGGGCCAGTTGCAAGCCCTAGTAGTGAAGAAAATTTTGAAAAATGGTGATGACAGCATCAAGAATGCTGAATGTAACGTTTATGAGGTTTGTTTCTTCTGAAAGCCGTGTAAATGGAGCATAATGACGTTAAAGCAGCTTTAGGGCGAGTTCTGTACTCTAGACATTTTTTTTTTTCTAGCAAGAGGATAAGGTGCCTTTAGGCATCTGATCTAGTATTGCTTATGGCACATCCCTCTGCGTTTGTTTTTCTTTTTTCCTTACCTTCTTGCTTGTGTGCCCATACAGGCCGCAGCTCTTATATTCAGCGTGCATTATAATAATTCATTAGTCACGAGTGCATCTCTGTCCTTGCGTTTTCTCTACTCAATGTTAAATTAACTTTGCGTTGTGCTTTCCAAACTGAATACGGCGGGGGCGCGATTTCAATGTGAGCAAGCGCATGCGATCACGTGAACACCCCCTGCACTTTACCTGTGTCCATGAGCAAACGAAAGAATAATAGTCACTCACTCATGCATGTGTGCACCCCAGTTCAAAGTAAATTCAAGAACTAAAAAAAAAACGAAATGTGGACCAGCTAGCGCTCATCGCCCGCAATACCACGGGTGTACTTGCCAATAGTTTTCTCAAAGTTTGCATTTATTGTACCTAAGTGATGGACGCACGAATCGAAGATAAAATGAAAGTTGCTTTACAAGTCGCTATTTCGGTTTTCAATAAAACAGGCAACGAACCCTACCAGTCACGAGAAGTGCGATCGAGAGAATTGTTCACAGTGGAAAGCAGAGCCTATAGTGCTGCATTTGCGACTGAATAACAGTTGATAACGTACGAGGTTATGGAGTCCCCGCAAGATATTCAGAATACTCAGGACAACCCCATTTTGATCGAACGTACAAAGTTTCATAGCAAAAATAATGATGAGCATGCAGAAAGGTTTAAAAAGATACAGTATGGAGGGATGCTTTGGTACGAGTTGTAAGAAAGGCGCCTTACCTCGCAAGCAACACTGTTCTCTTTCGAAACAAAGTTATTTCGGCCAATGTTTTCCAGCCACTGCTTCTTGCGCAAGCAATCACGCTTTCGTGGTAGTACCGTAAAAGCTGCATAACCATCCTCAGGGTTATTGCTGCAGTTATATGCGCTACAGCACGGCATAGCGCATATAACACCGCAGGAAACACAGCATGCAACGTTCGCTGCACCGAGCCAGCCGAGCTAAGGAGAAAAATATATGGCAGATAGACCAATCGTCGTGCAGAAAAGCGGGCCTAACACCAGTTCCCCCAAAGGGGACGCGAAAGGGGTGAGGAGGAAGCGAGGAGGTCGGGTCGGCGGCGGCGGAGTTCAATGAGTGGCGGTGCATTAAAATTATCAAGGGACTTTCCGGCCGACGCACGCGCTCATTGGAGAAAGCATGCGCATGAAGGGTCGGCCTCATATTGCTCGCTCCCTATACCAGCGGTACCGATGTTTAGCTTAACGCATCTACATTAAGGAATAGCTTTCTTTGGATTTTTGGTACTAGCGTAATTTTCGTGCTTTCGATCTCTCTAACCACCTGCGCCGGTTTAGCGATGGCACACGTCGAAAGACAACTTACGAAGAAGCTATGCTACCTCTTTAAAAAAAATCCACAAGACATTTAAAAGAGTTTACGTGTGGGAATGCGAAAGCATAATAGTATAGCTTTGGTGAAATGTCTTTTCTTTTTCGGCACGTTGCTTGACCGCGCGAACTGGGGCTTGCGTTTTAACGCGAAAGCGTTAGGATCTCCGTGTCGCAAAAAAAAAGACGGTGAAAAATCATTCCGAAGCACGCATACCGAACCAAGCAGGCGCGCCACGTGGCGCACAAGCGTTACGGGACTAATGAAACTTGACAAAGTGAAATGCGTAAGAAAATTCATAGTACGACTTCGCGCACCCATTCACATGATAGTGTCGGATTGTAATTTGAATATAGGAGAAAACTAAATTCTGCTACGTGCAAACTCAAACACAACGCAGCTTTCCAGCGTTTCTACCATGTATAGAACGGCGCGCCCGGCTCAGTTCCTACCAACAACACCGTCCAGATGGCGCTCGCCTCTACGCATCCATGGCCCACGCAAGAGGCCACGTTGTTACCGGCAAGCTCGTGTTCATGCACAGCGTTAGCCGCCAGCGTTTTCCGGTTAACAGTACGGTTACATACGCTGCCCTTGCCGAGAAGCGTGAGTGCTATGAGTGCGTGAGAAGCGTGAGTGAGTGAATGAATGCTATCGCGTTCCCCTCTTAAAGGTGAAGCTAAAGTGGCCTCCAAATTTTAACTGCGCCTCGGTAAGGCCAAATGAAAACGAGCGAGCCGTGTGAACACGCTCGCCTGCCCGCGTGGAGTTCGTAACTCGAAGGACCACTCAGCAGCATTCTATTGAACATTACTGTTTTTTTCATGATACACACTCATTTTATACGCTCATGACATGGCGCGACCTCCTACCTAGAGACTGCGCCGTCACGTGCCCAAAGACAACGCACTTGGTCACAAGTTTAGTCAAGCGGAACCGTGGAGCCACCTTGGCCTCGGGGAAGCGTACCCTTCTCGCAACGCGGAGGCCCGGGTGCGATTCCACCCAGACCAAAAGTTAGCCAATTTTCTTTCCAAAGGCATTAATCTGCTTTATTTTCAGGTAAACCCCTAAGGAATTTGACCTCAATTTTAGTATTTTTAAAACGGTTTTACTCTTCGCCATCGGCCATTCTTGGTACCATAATTCTGTTGCGCCGCCGACTACAATGCCGGATTTTCGCGTGATGAGTCATACATAATGTTATCGCAATAATAACACCAAATAATAGTCCCGACTCTTTCAACTTTGTATTGCAAGGTGGAATAGTTAAGGAGCAATTCTTACGTTGAAGTGCCCGAGCGGTTTCTTGGTGCAGTTCAAGGGAAACGCCCATATCTGAGAAGCTCAAACTAGTGGCACTTGTTCACCACAACACTCCCGCCTACGGGAACGTGCAGTGGTACATTACGAGAAAAATGGGAAGACAAACATCGACGCTTAGGATACAAAACTTCGGTTAACTTATGACTGTGTGCTCATTAAAAATAAGCCATGCAGCGAAATAAGTTGTCCACATAAATGTCATATCTAAGGTTCAAGTTAGGCAAGCAAAATCACACAGCCCTTTATAATATTTTGGTATATATATATATATATATATATATATATATATATATATATATATATATATATATATATATATATATATATATATATATATATATATATATATATATATATATATATATATATTTCCAAGTCGATGTTACGTATTCTGCACTTCCTTATGGAATCCTCCCAAAAAGAAACCAAAAAAAAGGACTCCCTCTATACCCCCGAAATAAGAACTATCAAGCACTAGGCTTGGTCTGGTCTTAAATGTTTTGCGTCTTCGGAGCAATTTATTACGTGTTATCTATGGGTCATTTCTCTATGCTCTTCAGCTACTAGCCGACGTCTTGGCCTCGTCTGATCAAAAGAAGGTCAGAATCGTCGGCGCATTGAGAGAAGCGTTTTCTTTCCTGGAACTTTCTGATATATGATTTCCGACGTCCTCAAGTAGGGTTCCGAAGCTTTTACGCGTCAACGCGGTCATTGACACGTTCTGCATGGAGCCACTCGTGGCGTCACTTGTACACTTTGCGGTGAACATTTACATTATCTGTGCTCCCATCTTTGTCCTGACTCTGTCTGGGTTTCAACAGCTCCTGTATAATTTATAGACCCAACAGAGAGATATGCGGGGGATAAATAAAACAAGAAAAGGCAGGCAGTTTAACCAGATAGACGATTGGTTGGCTACCCTGCATGGTTGGAAAGGGATGAGGGCTTGAAAGAAAGAAGGAATAGGCAAAATGCAAAGTTCACGTGTGCAGTTGTAGACACAGCGTGACTATAAGCGTCTTCTCAGGCCCACTGATTTAAACCAATGAGTCTCTAACGTAGATAGTAGCTCAAATGGCGAAATTTCTCTTGTCGTATAACGTAGCTGCATACCTGCTGCCCTTAGGCTTCACGCGATTGTATCAATGTATATTCGCGCTGTATGTATTAACATTCTTGCATCGCAGTGTGGAGCTGTTACGTTGAACGTTGGTGCACACACAAAAAAAGGACAAAATGAACAAAATGGCTGAGTTCTCTCAGCGCTGTTGTACCTGTAACAAAAAACTATCCGCTAATCGATAGTAGGTGTAAGCATGAAATGGCCGCCGGCAGAGCTAATTGGTTGGAGATGATACTAGCCGCAATCTTAAAAAGAATGTAGTCCATGCTCGCAATGGCACACCCCACTCCATCTCACCACACCACGCCATACTGTGTGTGCACTGATCCATCTATATGCGATAGTTTCCTGTCGCAGAACCTGATTGCTAGTATCGTTTCGGTCAAGCGGCCGTTGGCGGCACCGGACGCTACCGGCTTTGACGCTACCGGGCGCTGCCAGGCGTCGGATGCGCCGCGGACCTCACGGACCGCTGGCGTTGAAAAGAGCCCAAGGTACTGTGTGCCAGCGCCAAAACATGGCAATAAAATTTATAGTGCCCTGTATCTACATTTTGAACGTCACTATTGGTGAGAGAGGGATAGCGACAGAGGGATATGAGGATGGCAGGGATGTTAGCCCGTGAAGAGTCTGGTTGCCTACCCTACGCTGGGGGAAACGAGGAGGAGAAAAGAGAGAAGGGAGAGAGAGAGGGTATAGAGACGTGCGCGGACGTACTTGATTCAAAGCCGCTCGTGCCAACCAGGGGCCATATAACGTAAAACTATTCCAATATGTTTCTATTCCAATCTCCTGACGTCAAATTTGCGTAACCACCAACGCAAGCACCGGGCGGTCACCCGCAAGGTTGTCTGAATAGACCTATCACACGCTCTCCTCCTTCATAGGAGGTCACTTTTGTTTGCTTGAAAAACGAATAACATTGCCTTCACTGAGCGGCTTGTCGTATCTAATTGGCAGACAAGAGGCGAGGAGAACGCTCAAGTGGAGAGGAATTCGATGGGGACGAGCCACTGCGCTGAAAGTCGATAACCGGATGAAGAGGGTGGTAACGGAGTCTGCGATTGGTCGGCTTTCCCTTACTTAGCTTGCGGTGGCTGGTCGAAAATCACGGTGGCATGCAACGGAAGCTCAAGAATGACGCTAAAACGGACCCTCAGCAAAGAAGAGTTGGCAGAATGAGGGGGTAAACGTGCCGAAAGTGCTCGAAAACGTTACACGGCCACGCAAGAAGTTTTATTATTCGCAAATACGCCCATGCTCTCCGGCAGGTGTGAGTAGCCAGCGTCTGAGCGATCGGCGGCAGCCATCTTCTATTCCTTTCGGAACGGGGCAGCCTGCGGCTATTCCGACGAAAATTCAGTTTTGTTCGGCATATTAATACATCTTTATCGCGTACACGTCACTTTGACGCGGTGAGTTCTTGCGGTTTTGTGACGTCGCGTGACAGGCAGGTGAAGTGGGTGAAGCCCGAAAACTTTTTACCAATAGCCGAGGGCTAATGGCGAAAAGGGGTCGAATCAGAAATAACTGTTTTTCTTTTTTCTGTGAAATCACGCATAAGCAGTGTGTAAACATCATATCAGATGGGGAGGTATCGCGGTTTTCGTGACGTCATGTGACAGACAGGTGAAGTGGGGGTGGTCGAAAAAAGTTTTTTACCAATCGTGGAGGGCTGATAGCAGAATTGGAATAGAAAAGTTTGGAATAGTTTTACGTTATAGCGCCCCAGATCACGCTTTTAGCTCCCGCTGCCGGTGACCTTCAAGTGACCTTGAGCCAAAATCTAAAGCCGTTACCCTGGCACTCAAAAGAGAACATCAGCGCAAGTTGCGAGAACAAAACCAGATCATCAGCAAGCTTTACATGGCTTTATCCGACAATTGTTGCCTGCCAACGCTGGCTAGGAAACTTCACAACGTCCTTCACTCCAGCATATATGCTGGGGAGTCGCACAGTATGTGTTCCAGGGCTTCCGGAACCTGCCAGTGTTCACAACCAGGGTTGATCGACTGGCCGATGAGGTGCGCGGAGACAGCTTGAATGAAGCTGTGAAGAAACATTTGAAAGAACTCTGAAGCAATATTTTTCCTAACTTCTTCGGGAAGTAACTAGCGTATGTAATGCGGTATTGACTGGTTGCCCGGATGATGTAGTTCCGTTATCGGAAGTTGCGGGGATGTTCTCGTTTGAGTTCCCGGGTAATAGCTCTGAATTTTGGGTCAAGGTCACTTGAAGGTCATCGGCGACGGGAGCTAAAAGTTTTTCACGGTTAAAAAATGTCACTTGCTTTGCGCATCGCACACTACAGACGCTTCAAATTGTGAGCAAGCCCCGGTTTGGTAACGGGCGGTGACAATGCTGTAACCTAAAATACAAACACCGCCCTGTCCCCCTCTCTCTCTCAGCTTTTATTCCCATTTCTATCTCCTCTTACCTTGTTTCCCAGTGCAGGGTAACAAACTGGATATCATTCCGGTTAAACCCCCCTCCCCTGACCGCCTTTCGCATTTACTTTATATATATATATATATATATATATATCGGCATAAGCAAATAAAATTCGTTGGGGTACTTTTAAATGGCGTAATGCCTAAAATAAGTGCAAAAGACGAGAAACGCAACCATTATGGTTAATATAATTCTCATGTTGTTACATTGCACGATACTTATCTGTTTGAACTTAGTGCGCACCACACTTTTCTTATGCCCAAATGTAGAACTTTGCTAAGCTATTCACCAACACCTCCTGCCAAATATAAACGTTTCACACCACCCATCGGTCATCACTCTGGGGCCGTTTAACGTAAAACTGTTCGAATATGTGTTTATCCCAATCTCCTGACATCAAATTTGCGTAACTGACGACGCAAGCATCGGGCGGTCACCCGCAGGGTTGACTGAACAAACCAATCAAATGCTCCCCTGGTTCATAGGAGGTCCTATTTGTTTGCTTCAAAAACGAACAACATTGTCTGCACTGAGGGGCTTGTCTTATCTAATTGGCTCACAAGATGCGAGGAGCATGCTGAAGTGGAGAGGGATTCGATGGGGCCGAGCCACTTGACTGAATATTGATAACCGGATGAAGAGGGTGGTGCCGGCGTCTGCGATTGGTCCGCTTTCTCTTACTTAGCTGCGTTGGCTCGTCGACAATCGCGGTGGCATTCAACGGAAGCTTAAGAACTATGCTTAAACGGATCCTGAACAATGAAGAGTTGGCAGAACGAGGTCGTAAACGTGCCGAAAGTTCCCAAAAATGTTACTCGGCCCCGCAAAAAGTGTTATTACACGCAAATAAACCCATGCTCTCCGGCCGGGGCGAGTAGCCAGTGCCTGAGCGATCGGCGGCAGCCATCTTTTATTCCTTTTGGAACGCGGCAGCCTGCGGCTATTCCGAACAAAATTCAGTTTTGTTCGTCATATCAATGCATCTTTAACGCGTAGACGTCACTTTGACGCGGTAAGTTATTGCGGCTTTGTGACGTCGCGTCAAAGGCAGGCGAATGGGTGCAGCCCGAAAACTTTTCACCGTTAGCCCAGGGCTAATGGCAAAAGGCGTCGAATCATAAATAGCTATTTTTGTTTTGTTCGATCAAATTATGCATAATCAGTGTGTACACGTCATATCGGATGGGGAGTTATCGCGGTTTTCATGACGTCGCGTGACAGACAGGTGAAGTGGGGGTGGTCCAAAAAAGTTTTTGACCAATCGCGGAGGGGTGATTGCAGATTCGGAATAGAAAAGTTTGGAATGGTTTCACGCTATAGCGCCCTAGTGTGTTCGTGTGTAGCGACTGCTTTTCTGTTGCTAACTGAATACTCTTTACCTGAACAAAACAAGGTGAAGAAGCGCTAGAAATTGTATAAACCCACAACTTTGTCTTCCATGTCTTATTTTTCAGTTGGCTTTGTCTTTTAGATGCTTTAAAGGGCCGTATAAACAGGGTGCAGTTGTTGCAATGAATGGAAATGCCAATTGCAATTTCTCGGCGATGTGCCACCCATCATAACAAATCAGTGCCCGCTGTGTATCTTTATGCTGTTTCGCATATGACCATATTGTATTGATACAATACCGGGTGTTTGTTTTTCATTCAGGCGCTTACAAAGCGAATACATGAAAGTTGAATTTCGCTTTCCAGCCAGCACTCTTTCCAGCAATGAAGAAGCTCTATGGAGAAAAAAAAGAGTTCAAAATCGCTCTGCACTCACGGTGACCTTCTTACATTCGCATACCTAAGTAGCCTTCACAGCCTTGTTTGTTTTTTGCCGAGCACTTTCGAAAGCAAAATCAGTGTAAATGGGTGGTTCCAAATTTCCAGACTACCCTTTTCGCACCCCTAATTTTGTTTGCTAAGCAAAGAGCACGAAAGGAAAAGCTCAGAAATATATGAAAATTGCAGGTTAAAGCATCGTGTATTTTGTCCAACGTTCTTTCTAGATTCTAGCCAAAACATTCGAAGGTTGAAAGTGACATTCAAATGACATGGTAATGAGCATCGGCTACTTAAAACGGGGACGAAAACTCTTTTTCTGAAGGCAATCTAGCGCACCCTCGTGCCCGACTAGTGCATTTAGGAACTGCATGTTACTTCTTCCATGCCACTTTAAAGTTTCGATCGATACGGTGGCATGCCTGCTAAATTTACATACCGTGAGGACAGCAGCCGTTCAGCAACTAGTTCTCGCTAAATTTGCGCAAAGCAATACAATGCCATCTTGTTTTTCCAGTTTGTCCTGCAGATCTATGTAGGCTGGGTACATGCTCTTCAACTATACTAAAAGAAAGTACAATACTCTATACGCCAACATTGGAAGCGACAGGATTTCAGTGAAGGTAGCGACCATGGCCAACCTTCGAATCCAGATAAAAAAAAAATAAAGTACAGCTTTAAATAACTTGGCTTGCTTCAAGTGCTATTTGTACTTAATTTGTCAAATACCATTGGTGTTAGCATGTCAATGAAAATTTCACAATTGCAATTGCTACCGGCCAAGCTTGCCCTACAAGACACATTTCGTCTTAAGGTATCGCTTAATGTAATAGGTGGTTTTAACAACCAAGATTCTGTTAGGGGGGTCAAATCGCGTAAGTCACGAGGTGATATTGGACTGCACTAAATGCAAAACAACTGCTACTGATTGGAAGAACGCATAACTATAGCAGACATGGATCGAAGTGATACTCGTCTTTTATTGTGATTAGAATTGTTCACCTACTTTTGTTGCTTTGAGCCAGCCAGCCGGTCGGTCGGTCGGTCGGTCGGTCGGTCGGTCGGTCGGTCGGTCGGTCGGTCGGTCGGTCGGTCGGTCGGTCGGTCGGTCGATCGGTCGGTCGGTCGGTCGGTCGGTCGGTCGGCCGGCCGGTCGGTCAGCCGGTCGGTCGGTTGGTTGGTCGGTCGGTCGGTTGGTCGGTCGGTCGGTCGGTCAGTCGTTTGGTTGGTTGGTCGGTCGGCCGGCTGGCTGGCTGGCTGGCTGGGAGGCTGAAAGCAACAAATGTAGGTGAACAATTCTAATCACAACAAAACATGAATATCACTACCACCCTTGTCTGCTATATTTATGCGTTTTTCCAATCAGAGGCAGTTGTTTTTAATTTAGTGCAGTCCACTGGAGTCACTGGAGCCACTGAGTTACTGTAACACCGACCGACCGGTCGGTCGGTTCGTCGGTCGATCTGCTAGACGGTACACAAGCTATCACGCCAACAAGCGGTCATAACGCGTTTCAACATGATTTATGGGTACAGCATTGCATGACCAAGCGAGACAGATTATTTAATGGTGCTGCTTGACGGTATACCCTCAAAAATATTAACTGGTTAGCTATGAACACGCAATTATGCTTTTCTGCAGTGTTGTCCCCATAAATCCCCTGTGCTGCCTACAAATCACTCATACACACATGCACCTGCAACGCGTCCGTCGAATTGAGCACGGAAATGGCGGACGCCGTAGTAGACACCGCGGTTTTTTCCACCCTGTGCGGAGCGGCCGGCGAGGAGAAAAGCAAGGGACACTACAAGGTGTTGCTTCAGGAGGGAGGGCATCCCCGTGACGTCCTGTCACCCTTGCGCTCCCTCTTGGAAACCTGTGTTATCAGCGCGTTCCTTGTCCACACAAGGACTCGCTTTCGTTCTAACTGCGCCTCGTCAAGGCCCAATGAAATTGTGTCAAGCGTCTCAATGCACTCGCTTGCGCCCGAGCAGTTCATAACTCGAAGGACCGCTCAGTGGCGTTCAAATAGACATTAACTGGCCCACCTAAAAATTTCAACTTCACCCACACCCAAATTTCAACATTTCTCACCCTGAAATTTAATTTGACACAACCCGAAATTTCAGTTGTGCAAGCCCCAAATGTCAAGTTTACGCGTCACCAGATTTGAAGTTAGGCCACTCCCATACTTATCCAATTGATTCGATTTTTAATCTTTCGTGTGTGCACACGCTTGACTTTCAGGTTGGGATGATGCACCCACTGAAAGGGAAGAAAATTCCGCATCTATAGTGCGGCAAGGGCAATTACGAAAAGAAGACATATCGCCATGTCGAAGAAACATAGCGAAGAGGTGACTAGCGCGCGCCATTAAGGAGACAGTTTTTGTTGAGGCCGCCCCCCATTCCGCGTTTTTACCGGCATATGTAGAACATCCTTTCTGCCGCAGGCGTCACGTGTACGTGAATATTTTTGGGTGAAGGCAACTGGTCAATAAATCTACGCATGCTACGTGAAAGCATCTAAGGTGCCGTATTCGAGACACTCGCTATTTAATGAACGACACAAAATGAAACCGAGGGGCTTGACTTTTATTAGTGATGCCATAAGAAGCCAACAAACAATGACACCAAGGACAACATAGGGCGAATTATCTGAAGTTCCTTATTCAACTAAACATATAAATAAATGGGAATTAAAGGGTAAAAAATCCAGTTAAGCAACAGAAACAGATACTGGGACAGTACCCCGAGAATCTTGCGCATGCACGAGTGTTTTACTTCATAGCTACCATGTGTGAAAATGAATTGCGGCTTTTTGCTCACGTCTAGACATTACAAGCAGCAGATTCAGCTTACTTCATCACTAGTGACGCCTTGTGCAAAAGGCATGAAGCAGGAACAATGAAAAGAATAAATACACAAATTCTTCGTAATGGACAGTGCCTTGATAAGAATAATTTAAAATAAATTATGCGTGTTTACGTGCCAAAACCCAGATCGGATAATCAGGCACGCCGTAGTGGGCAACTCCGGAAATTTGGACCATCTGGGGTTCTTCAACGTGCCCTTAAATCTAAGTACATGGGTGTTTTCGCATTTCTCCCACATGGAAATGCGGCCGCCGTGGCCGGGATAGAATCCCGCGACCTCGTGCATGGCAGCCAAACAGCATAGCCACTAAGCAATCACGGTAGGTTTTATAAGAATAACATTGAGCACAATATTGTAAACGTTATCGTTTTAGCTTGCTATACTAAAGAGAAGCAGAGCAAAGAGGAACACGGAAATAGACAATGAATAAACGAAGGAGTGTTTTTGGTGCGCCGCCTGCAGTGCATGCGATACCGTATGTAACCCGTACCAAGACCAAAAATGCTAGACTTGCCAGAGTCAAGCCACTGGCCAGAAATTCTCCAAATCAGATTGCTCGTATACTACGCCAAATTACTGATAGTAATTTTACCTCACATAGCCTATAGAATGGGATCTTGCTATAGTAATAATGCGCTAGAGCTATCGTTCGCACGCCTTCGCAATTTGGTCGAAATTGCAACTTTTCTTTCTATTTAGGGGACTAGATTATCTTATTTTTTGCCCATTCACCGCCTTAGTAAACCAAAATGCGTTTACGTATACGCACGTGGCTCCTGTACGATAGTTCAAAGAGGCACGGAGCTTACAAGAAAATTGATTATCGAAGTCATCAGCAGTCGAGCGACAAATGTCGCTGCAATGACCGCTTCATATGACCTGCTTCTCTAAAGAAGGCAATTATTCGTCTTGGAACGACGGCTCCTGCTATATTCATTGTCCAACCACCGTTCATCCATCATCATGAGTGACTTGTGGGTTCATTTGTCACAGCGCGGCGCCCTCTAGATACAAGGGGCGTGTATTCCCTCCAAAATATCTCCAATTAAACATAAGGCAATGCTGATGAATACCCATAGCAACCAGTATATAGTTTACCCAGGAAAAGTGAATACCACATCGCAGTAGGGCGCTTCAGCCACGTGTGGTTGTTTTGCACTAAATCAGGCTCGCGTCCCAATGTACCGCCCCCGCTCTCTACTCGAGGACAGATCGTGTTTGCCAGAAGCGGATTCTTGCAAGAGCTCTTCGCATTCGTGAGGAAAGGTTCGCTGGGGCTTCCTTGAGCGCACGCTTCGTTGCAGCTCCAGGCACTTAACGGATGGAAACCTTCGCTATCTTGGAACAGGCTTTGCGCACACTGGCGTCTAGGCTACGAGCTTTAGCCCGGACGGGCTCATTCGCGATTCAAGTCAGCTTCTCGGCGTTCGAAAGGCTCACGACGCCCGTCTGACTACCTCGCCTGCGAGGCGTCGTAATTTACGTCTTGAGAAAAGATTGAACCAAGATCAAGTAGCAATCCCAGGGGACCTTTATAAATGTCAGAGAGAATAAAATAAAGTAAGCAAAATAAATTCTGCGTTCTAGGTATTCTTGACACCATATAGCCCCTATCATTTGTTCATGCAAACATCCAATTCCGAATTTCGATATCGCTCAATTTTGCCTTTCTTTTTTTTCTACAATATATCGGAAGATGTTTCTCAAAGAAGGATGTCTTGGTTCATCGTGCACATCTGAGGTTGCTATGCTCATAAACGCTTCGTTTTATACCATACTTTATTCGCCTATATATACAGTTCCCCCAGCCCCGTTGGGGGGGGGGGGGGGTAAAGGTGAAAGAGGCTTGAGTACGTACGTTCATCACTATATATATATATATATATATATATATATATATATATATAGTGACATATATATATATTGAGTGCGTACGCTTGTCACATGTATATATATATATATATATATATATATATATATATATATATATATATATATATATATGTATATATATGAATAAAGGGAAAATCTGAAATCCACCAGTTCGTCGCACTTGCTACAAAGGAAACCCATACGGGTTCCTCGAAAGAAAAGCCTCATAGTTGAAGAAAAATTCGTCCTGGTCCGGGACTCGAACCCGGGACCACCGCCTTTCCGGGGCAGCCGCTCTACCATCTGAGCTCTCCACCTCCATCTTCTCTCCACCTTGCGGGGTTTCCGCAGAACTACTACGTCAAACTCTTGCCTTTGCTTCGTGTTGTCAACAAATTAGACTTCGCCCTGCCATCTGCTAGCCGCCTGGTTAGCTCAGATGGTAGAGCGGCTGGCCCGGAAAGACGGTGGTCCCGGGTTCGAGTTCCGGACCAGGACGAATTTTTCTTCAACTACGAGGCTTTTCTTTTGAGGAACCCGTATGGGTTTCCTTTGTAGCAATTGCTACGAACGGGTGGATTTCAGATTTTCCCTTTTTTCATATATATATACATACATATATATATATATATATATATATATGTATTATTCCGGTAAAGTATCTTGTTAGTAAAAACTGTTGTACCAGTCACTGGAGGCAGTGTAGTGAAAGACATGATTTAGTTTTCGATGGCAGAGAATTCCAAAACGAAATTGCAGAAAAGAAGGCTGTCATTTTACTGTAGCTACTGTTGATTTTAGGAATTCATAGATTATTATTTTTAGAAAACCGCATGTTTTTTGTATCGAAAAGTTCCGTTGGGGGAAGTAACTCAGTGGGAATGTCACTGTTTCTACTTCCACAGAATATAAGACCTAGTTTACATTGAAATGAGCAGGTTAAGGGTAAAATTTCAAGAGTGCAAAAAATGGGTGCTGCTGATGTGGTGTATGAACTATGGGTAATAATCTTGACCACCCGGTTTTGAAAGTGAGTGAGGCATACCAAGTGTGCGGGGTATGTGTTGCCCCACAATGAAATGCAGTAAGTAAGGTGACTGCCAATGAAAGCGTAGTAAAGTGATTTTAGAATATGTTGCTGAAAACAATGTCTTGCTTGAATAAGCAACCTGATGCCAAGAGCAGTCTTCTTAGTGACATAGTTTATGCGATTGTTATACTTAAGTTGGTCTAATGTAACATCCAGAAAAGTAATAAATTTAGTTAGAAAATATCCTAGGATATATATATATATATATATATATATATATATATATATACAGAGAGAGAGAGAGAGAGAAGGGGTTGGATGGTTGGTTCCCCCCCCCCCCCTCCGCTCATAAACCTTTTGGTACGCCACTGCCAGCTTCCTGTACGCAGCTGTACATATTTGAGTGCCCGACATCGTCCAGCATATTTAGGTACCGTTTCAAGTGTTGGTTTGCGCAACAATATTCCGAATATTCACAGGCATTTAAAACGCTGTTTTAGATAACAGTAGTTATTTCACTGAAACGCACTTCCACATACTCATTGTCTATTTAAGAAGTTGGAGGCTAAAATATATGCAACGGGGCTTCATATGATTTGTCAATTTACGGGGAACGTCCCTTCATATATATAGGCAAGTGAACATATTAGCTTAAGTACATAGGATGGTAATAAGCCTGCATTTATTTAGCCCCAGCCGCAGTTCTTCCCAAACTATTAAATACAATTGTACGCTCAGTATGTAGAGTGGCAAGTACTATAACACTGGGAAGACACATTTATATCGTTTATATTTATGTATAATCAATAATATTACCACACTACGAACAAGCATCACGTAAATCCAAAGTTCGTCTCTTGGTGCCTCTTTCAATGTTTCCTTCCCAGCCGGTCCTCCGTACTTCCGCACTCCGTTTGCCTGGCCGAGCTACTGATGAAAATAAAAGAAAATAAGAAAATAAGGAAATAAAAGGTTTAACATAAGTGCTTTTATTATTGGGGCAAAAACACTAAACCAAAAAGGATTAAAAGATTTGCTCTCACAATGACATCGCGGTTCTCTCGTTTGGCCACTGAAAAGGGCTTACCCGAGGCAACAATACACACTACCACAAGAGTAACGTTAGTCAGCGGAAAAGGGCGGATGAGGGCATGACCTACAAGCGTTCTAATGGATTCCCGCCGGCTCCAGCTGCCAAATGATTGCTCTGGTATGAAACAAAAATTTTTGTTTCTTCTCGGCTGTTCACCGCTTTATACTGCATCTTGTGTTTGGTCTCTTCAGTCAAGGACAGGCGGGATAAACATAACGACCTTTCGCTACTATTGGGAGTGTAACATCTCTTCTTCGCATCCAAGGAATTACGCAATTTTTTTTTTTGCTATTTCTGCGACAAAACGCTGGAAAACACTGGCGTTTTCTCTGAGGCGCTTGCGACTCCTCTATAAAGAACTGGAAAAGAGCTAACAAAAACGCATTGGTCTTCGTGAACGTCCCGGTTTCTATAAATACCGGCGAACGTTAATGGTAATGAATGTGCGCAAAAAAAAAGAAAGACATATGGCGAAGCCAGCAACTTAGATAGAATGACGGGCTAGAAACGTACATCAAACTTTTGGTTGCTCGTGTGTAGCTGCCACAGCGGCACGATGAGTGAATGACGTTGCGACATCCGCGCACGGCGATGGTCTATGCACTCCTTGCTGCTGGATCCCACCGTAGTAACGAAGTAAAAGAAGGCTGCGCTCTAAATTTCAAGCTTTGTTAAGGCAAGATGACAACGCCACAAAAGTGCATTTGGTGTTTTGGGAAACATGGGAATCGGGCTAAATGTTGTAGGCTTTGTATATGCTTTTAACCTTTACTTTCGCAACACAGGCATAATGCTAAATTTTAGCTAAGCTTGCAAAGACTATCTTGCGAGAACTGAGGAACGTTGTAGAAAAAAAAACGTAAACCCTATGAAACACTGGTACAGTGAAGCACCAAGTTGCTCAGAAGCGATTTTAATATATGGGGTTTTACGTGCCAAAACCACTTTCTGATTATGAGGCACGCCGTAGTGGGGGACTCCGGAAATTTTGACCACCTGGGGTTCTTTAACGTACACCTAAATCTAAGTACACGGGTGTTTTCGCATTTCGCCCCCATCGAAATGCGGCCGCCGTGGCCGGGATTCGATCCCGCGACCTCGTGCTCGGCAGCCTAACACCATAGCCAGCTCAGATGCGATTATGATACCGCAAGCAATATCGAAGTGCAGTGAACTGGCAGGCCGCAGCAGAAAAATGCCGATTTCCCGTATATCCTACACCTAACTACTGCCTTCTCTAGGAGGCCATATACTGCAACGTAGTCAATAACGATCATTGCTTGCCGATTGAAATAGAGGAGCTCATTACGTCTTAACATCAATCGCCATTGACGACTGCGCTATCGTCAACGGCTTGAGTGAACGAAACATCCAGTCGCGCCTCTCTCCGACCTTGGGTAAACCCGTGCAATGAACATAGTCTGAAGCAAGATGGTCAGCGGGAGAGAATAAGGGATCAAACGGATTTCGCAAATAATCCTCAGTTCCCAAAGTGGGAAGGGGCAAGAGGCATTAAGGGCTTCGATGGTTAGGCCGTTTCTCTCGTCCACTCAGCCACAACTTTCTCATTCCGCGTGTCTTCTCCCTAAGCCTTTTGCTAATGATCATCATGAACTGTGGTACGTGTGTTACGTGGGGAGGCGGTATCAGCCGAATGAGATGGGAAAGGAAAGTGGCTCTCATTACGGGGAATCGGCGCGACAAGAACGAGACATGAAAGGCGAACAGGGCAGGCGCTGACTACCACCAATAGCGTTTGTTTTTTTGAACACAAATATATACGAATGACAGGAAAGAGAGAGAGAGGGAGGGAGCGGGGTGAAACATGTGCATGCGTGCTACCCCATCGAGAACAGCGAATTGCTCAACTGCAGAGACAGCTCATCTCTTGGTCGGTTAATGCAACTGAGGGTGAACTAACACACGCGAGCCCTATATGGAGTGCATGCAAAGCGCCTCATAGGTTTTCCGATCTCAGGTATTGCGGCAGCTGCGGGCGATACCTGTCTGGTGGAAGTGAGGGCTGCCTCGGCAGCCGTACCGACAAGCTCAAGTTCATAACCTTTTAAGGCGGCTCTCAGCAGAGGACATTCGCAGATGTGCCAGGTGTATCAGCTGAGCGTCCGCATTGTGGCACTCGCCGCAGGGATGGCAAATTTACTACAATCAGATAATGAGCCACGAAGGTAATGGCGTGCAAATTACTCTTTGCATCTCTAGAAATTGGAACTTCTTGAAAAAACACCCGTCTCGCAGAGGCTAAACAATGTGTGTATTTCATCTTAATAGCAGGGGCCAAACTGGCAAACGTTTCTGTATGTAAGTGCTCTTCGCCAATGGCCATCCAGGTTCACTAATACTAGTCCTACATCAAGAGTGGGTGGCCTCTGCTGAATGGAAGAGTTTTAGCGTAAGAACTTACTTTATTTTGCAGAGGGCCAGACTCACACATCTTTTCATTCACAGTCCAATTGTAGACCATCTTCAATGATCTTATTAGCGCAGGCACCCGGCGAATGGCAAACAGGACTTATGGCTATATCTCTGAACTGCGAACCACAGTTCCGAGTTCGGAAACTGGCCTGTCATGTTGATTCGCGTACTATGCTTTACTCAGAAACACTAGGGCGTGACGCAAACCATTACATTGAATTAGGTATACCACGGATCGAAACAAGTATGAATTTTTGAGCTCAGAATTGTAAGCACTTTGTTGCGGCAGTTTCACTTGAGTGAACCAATAGTACAGGCGGTATAAAATCACCTCCCAGTATTTGTAGGGTTCCATAGCGATACTCGCACATGGTTCAGCACGTTCCGGAACGTTGAGCAAGTTCCACAGTTTCCAGAACGAGGAAACTTAATGCTTGCATCAAATCCAATATGTGTGTGCTCCCTTGCGAGAAGTGGAGAGCGTCTTATGAACACAGCGAATAATGCTGTTTGGTTAAACCACAAAGAACAGCATCGGTTAAAACAAATGTTTGAAATATTACTGGGAAAGTGAAGGAATAAGGGCACGTAAAGATGGCTTGTGAAAGTTTTCTGGCTATACTTATGTCGTTTTCTTTAGTGTTGAAGTGGAACTCGACTACTTTCGAAGTTTTTTTTATGAATATCCACGGATGTTTCTCAACGGCGTCTTAGAATCTCTAAACTTACCCGAGGATTTGGCGGCTTGAAAGTGCTGTTGTCAGTAATTTAGTTAGAGAAATCAAAGAGTCACTTCAGACTACGCAAATCCTCCCTTCCTTACCGCTGTTAAATGTTCGGCACTTCAAGGTGCCATTCAAAGGACGAAACACAGATCAATCCATAGCTGTGTTACTTGGGCGCCATGTAAAGTGCGTCTGGTATCTGGATGCCCGTATAGCAGATTTTATCATCATCACAAAGCAACAAACACGCTGAGAACATCAGCGTATCAACTATTTTTCTTCATCGAGCACTATGAATCCCAACGCACATTCTAAAAGCAATGTGCAACCATTCCGAATGTTACTTATGTGAACAAGGTATACTTAGCTTGCGTCACCAGGAAACAATTTACAGAATATGCCTCTCCAAGAAGAAAGTAGCTTATAAATATGGAATTCAGCGACCCTCATACCTCTTTCTGCCGTTTCCCCCTTTCTACCACACTCCTTCTCTTGTGCGCCCAAGTCAAGACAAATCAATTTCAGCATTTCTTTTGTGCTCACCTGACGGAGTGGTCATGGACTGACCACTCCGTTAGCTGCGCACTCCGTCAGGTTACTCGCACGTGATGTACATGTTGGAACTTTCGCACAAATAGATTAAAACTCATAAGGCTGGCACCATTTTATTCCGACTTATCCCCTCTTTTTCCTTCGCGGCCCTCGCCAACGTTTTCGCTCAGTTGCTTCCTTGCTCAATTAATATTTTTTTTTTATTTGTTTCTTTCACGGTTGTCATTTCCCCGCATAAAACACTGACTACGCTGGTAAGGCGCACGGGCCTTCTATTTGTTTTTGCTTACCGCCAGACCTTGCTGCTGCGAGGGTCGACGTAACCACAGGTAAGACAGAAAAAAAGTCATTGTTTTTAAACTGTTCATTAGAAACACGACGTCCTGTGCCTGCGCGATATCTAAATAATTTTTGCGTCCCGACAATGCGTGGCGCCCTTAGCGAGGCAGAGTTTTTGTATCTTTTTTCATAAAGGTTCACGAGATTTTTTTTTTATTTGGCAACGCGCGCCTGTTGTCATAATAAATAGGAGTCAGTATTTACTGCCGCACCTAAATAATATTTAGCTCTTTGTGCTCATTGACATTAATTGAGTGCTTATTAACATTGCACATTCATGAGTGTGTATTCATCGCTATTTATTGCATAACATGCATTTCCATTGCTGCGGCAGCTTTCCGTTCGAATATCTGTTACTAATAAATATTGGCCTTATGCAATTTTCTGCTAGGTGTATCAAAACTGATGGTTCCTCAAAGTGCTTTATAAAGCGTGATTGATTCCTGTGGCAAAAAGAGAACATCATTATGTTTATTCAAATTTGCCTCTCCCATTTGCTAACCGTGCATTTTTGAGAACGCTTGCTGATTCCTGATTGCAGTGCTCAACAGTGGCAACTGCAACACATGTGGCGTAGAAGCAAACAAAGAATTACGGCAGAGTCGATCTCACGATGACTATCCATGGTTAGGCGCGTAGCATACACGCCATTCTGAGACTCCGCTCACATCATTCTGAGACTTCCGTTGCATCGGCTGAGTGATGTACACCGTTACCGGTATTGGTGCACTTTGCTATTACACTCGATTACCAAGGTGGCCATGAGCAATACGGTATGACGACGACGCAGACACAACAATGAAATGAAGCCGAAGGAATGACGTCGACAAAAGGACAAACGTGGCATGACTACGATGACATGAGGACAAATGAAGTGAGAATTCTGAAGTGTTGGCAATGGTATAACGATGACAAAGTGACAATACCGTGAGGATAAAGCGATGATGGTGAGGGCATGCCGACGATGGCATGACTCTGACGGCATGACCAATGAAGCAATAATCTCGTTTGAATGCCGACACTATGGATATGATATAATGACAAAGAAAACACGCCATCTAGGTAGCGTTGAATACGGTATGTTGGCAACGGTATGACGTTTTTAAAGTGATGACGATTGTGAAACGACAGCACCCCCACGCTGCATGACGGCATTGGTATGGCGAGGACTGTGTGACGACAATGGCACGAGGAGAGTCTGATGGCGAAGCTAGAATAGCAAAGATAAAACGATCCCGACGACACGAAGACGATGGTATGAGAATTTTTTTCAATTTCAATTTAGTTACTTTCAGACAGATAAAAACAAAAATTGTTGACAAGAGCAGCTGGGCCCTTAGCAATTTGCTAGCTCGGGCCCGCGTATTAAGTGCAGCGAGGCGCCGGTAACAAACCTGAACAAAATGTGACAACTTTTACGTTCATAAAAGAGAGATTACGTTAAACAATAGCGCATTGACGACGACAGCATGACAAGGATATAAAAAATTGGAGGACGCTTAAGCTTCGCCTTCAAGAGTGGGACGCGACAGCGTTCCCGTCGACCCGCCAAGGGGTATAAGACAATGCGCTACGGCACAGCGATCACTTACGATGCGCCCCGCATCGGACTTAGCGCCCACCTATCACGCGGTGAGCGTCGAGCAACGCAGCGTTCGGCACGGCAACGAAACGTGCGCCTGAGCGAACGGAACGAACCAAAGAACTCGGTGTCTCGGAGGGGAAACGATCTACGCCAGCCAAACGTCGTGATCGGCACGGGCAGAGAGATAGATAGTAATCTAAACCGGGAGCACGGCGAAGCGTCGTCAGGGGAGAGGGAGTCCCGCGACACGCCTGGCAGCGGTCCCAATGTGCGCGCGGCGCGCCTCCTGTCGGGGCAGCGCCGTACATTGAGAGGAGGGGGTCTTCTGTGTTTGCCGCACGATGGCTCTGCGTGTGCGGAAAGCGCAGAAGAAATGCAGCGGAAATGCACTTCGCAACTCGTGTAATTGTGACTTCTGTACGTTACATGTTCATAATTACCGATATACACCGCAGTATAACTTTCCACGGCTCGTTTCGAAGGCAACACCGCATTCACTAGAGGCGCGTTTGCACCGCTTGGAAGTATCGAACTCGTGGCTGAGTGGTAGCGTCTCCGCCTCACACTCCGGAGGCCCTGGTTCGATTCCCACCGGGCCAATCTTGGAACTTGCTTTTTATTTATGAAGCGCGTGCCGTGATTTATCGCTCACGGTCAACGCCGCAAACGCCGACGCCGGCACCGACGCCGACACCCGACGCCGACACCGACGCCGACGAAACCGGCTTTTCTGCGACACGAGCTCCTTAACGCTGTCGCGTTAAAAACGGCTACATGCAGCATCGACTTTCCCCGGTATCGGCCCACTTTGCTGCAACACTCGCTTGCCAAGGTCACCCATGAGCATGACGGCGTTACTCGACGCAATGACGACGACGGAATGATGACGATAGGATGACAAAAAAAGAATGGCATCGCTGGAACCGAAGACGCTATAAGTATGACGGCATGGTGACACTAAGATTGCCATTCTGAAGTGATCACGTTGATATAATGAAGACGATGTGAAGACGACGCTATGCGAACAACGGGGTGCCAACGAGTTTATGACGACGACCGTATGGTGATGACTGTATCGTGAAAACTGTATGGATTGATTATGTAGAAACCATCGAATATTATTGCCAGTGTAAGCGAATAGCAAGAGCGAACGAAATTGCAAGTGAAGGAACGAACGGATGAACAAAGGAACGAGCGAACAGGGAGACAGCCTCCCTCCCCCCTCTCCCATCCCGGCATTCCCGCCCATCTCCGCGTCTCCGTTGCCCCATAGCACGCGCCTTTATGCCCGGTGCCTTCCTTCGTCCTCCCGAAGTTCCTTAGTGGCAGCTGTCGAGAGCGGACAAGTACACTTCTGGCTCTTCCTGGTACTTTGGCGTCAACGCTGTCAGCGTCCGACGGAACGGTCACCTGCGTCAGACAATCCGTCAGGAATTCCCGTCCGCCGCATCATCCGCAATGGTAGCTCTGCGAGAAGTACGACAAACGAGCTAGCGAGCAACCGCCTCCCGTCCTGCTCCTTCCGGCGCCTCCGCGTACCTCTCTACCTTGTACCGGCGAACAAACGAGCGAGCGAGCCAAACGCGCCCCTTCTCGCAATTCTTCCAAAGCTACATTGCTTCTTCCTCCTTCTCCTCGCCACTCGGTTGCGCATTTGTCTGCTCGTTGGGCACTTACCGCCTCCTTGTGTTGTAAACCACGGATTGACGTTTAACGCATTGCGCCTCGCATCTCACTTTAAATGAACTGGTTCTCCTTGCATGCACTTTTCGTGTGCTACTATGCGCTTCCGACAGTGCAGTTTGCAGACGAGTGTCGCACCACCTGTCGCAGCAGGAGCGCAGCTCCGGCCGAGACGGGAAACAGGCACGCCTTCTGAGAATGCAGTCCGCGGCTTGAAACCGGTTGGCGCGCGGAATGGCATATTCCTTTAATGCGATAACAGAATCAATCTTTTTAAAACACCTGAGCCCACGCTTACGCTTTCCATTCTGCGTCGTGGGCCTTGTTAAATCGATAGTCCTCAAATCGCCAGCGGCCGCGTTTTCGTGGCTCCCACGCCGACTTCTTTTACGGCAACTCTGGGCATTCCCATGGTTCGGTTGCCTGCCCGCGTTGGCTTGGTTAAGATGTCCTCACCCCCATGTTAACAGGAGAAAACTGTTTGATAAATCGAGGTTAACGTAAAGTACAATATGTCTTTTTTGAGAACGCGCCGCACTAGATTTCCCGCGCCGAGGGTTCATTGCATTTTTTCATGCTCTTGCGCTGTTTGCCAGGGCTGGCGCTTACTACTCCCGCCTCCGGCAAACGTACACACCTATAGGAGGAGCGGCTCCTATGGGGCGGTAGTGTTTGACTAATATGTATTATTAAGTGTGACTTGCAATTCGAGAAGAATTAATTCACTCATACTTTGAAATTTTCCTCATTCCGTGAACAACTTCCGATAGGGTGCAATGCAGAATAACAGTGAACCAGCATTTCATTATGAGCAGAGAGGCGACCTGTATTACGAAAATGCTGTTCTAAAATGTCATTTTTGGTTTCGGTTTCATCAAAACGTGGCACGAAATGCATTGAATTTTTTTAGAAGCATCATTATTTTTGCTCATTAGCTCAACAAGCGATCAAACAATACGAGCTAAAGTGTGCGAAAATTGAGGAGAGTGTCGAAGAAGTGTTGCTGCTGTGCCATGAAAGAGATAGTTAGTCGAATGCAGAGGCAAGTCATTCTCGCAGACTCTAATCAACTGCTGTGTAAATCATTTAGTTTGTGATGACGACCGGATGATCACTTGACGTGCGTTTCCGCGGCTGCGAATGTCACTACCCTAGCGCAGACAAGCTGGCGGCTTTCACACCGTGAACGTGTTCAGTGGCGCACAACATCTCCCATAGGTTCAAGCAAATAATTTTGCCCTTATCGTAAAGTCACAAAGTAAAATAAGCTCCATTTTGGTTGCTCTAAGGAAGAACCCACATGCATGTTTTGATGGCACCACAACACGGGCACGCCGATTCATCCGTGCCAGCGTTGACACAACCTGCCTCGCGAACCGCTGATTGTTCGTGCTCCGACGCGCCGTCGGGGCAGTGTCAGGAGCTTATCTCGCGTCGTTATTGGCGCTCTACTACATTGTAGCTTTCCCGATTTTTCACTGTGTGAGCATTAGGAAGGTCAAGGTGGGAAAATGTATATGTGTGCGAATGGTGGGAGGCCGCTCACGTGGTGCGTGTGCACGTGTGCGTATGTGCGTGTGTATGTATATACGTGTGTGCGCGTTTGTATGTATGTGTGCGCGCGCGCGCGTGTGTGTGTGTATGTATGTATGTGTGCGCGCGCGCGTGTGTGTGTGCGTGTGTGCGTGTGTGCGTGTGCGCGCGCGCGCGTGTGCGCGCGCGCGCGTGTGCGTGTGTGCGTGCGTGCGTGCGTGCGTCTGTGCGTCTGTGTGTGTGCGTGTGCGTGTGTGTGTGTGTGTGTGTGCGTGTGCGTGTGCGTGTGTGTGTGTGTGTGTGTGTGTGTGTGTGTGTGTGTGTGTGTGTGTGTGTGTGTGTGTGTGTGTGTGTGTGTGTGTGTGTGTGTGATACTGCAAGGAGTACTATTCAGCATCTCCTTGAGTACGCGTTGACCCAGTGTGGAAGCGATGCAACAGGGAGGCTTCTGGCGTGCCTCGTCGCGTCTTCATCCAGGACTGGTGAGGCGGTGACCATAGAGACTGAAAATGGCTAGCAATGGCGTGTTTTAAACGATCTCATAGGAATTCAGGAGCCTTCTTTGTTGGTGTTATATCTAACGCATCTCGGGGAAGTATGTCAAAAGCATTATTTCCCCCCTACGCCCATATGCGAGGGAGACATTAAAGCTTTCGTCAAATTATCGAAATGGTGTATAGACTGTTATGACAGGCACCCTCACCGCAGCCAGTTCCCTAATCTATACATTTCAAATACATGTGTATAAAGGGACGTTAGCACTTCCTAAAAAAGTGTGGATAAGAGAACACTTGTATGCAGCTACCCTACTACTTCGGATTCCCTATACGGACCTGAATGGGGTTAACATACATAAATGTGCTAATTGTAATTCGCTAAAGACCCTGTGCGCGAGAACCTATTTAAGCTTCCTGTTTGCTGCAGTTATCGCTGTGACAGTGTGGCGCGGACTTTTCTACTAAAAGCGGGACAGGTAAACGCGTTTTGTGATTACAACGGAGAAATATAAAAAAGAATGGGCCATTCGTAAGTTTTCGTGAAGGATGCTTTCATAACTCCACTTGACTTGAGCTTTCGTCCTCTTATCTCTTATTCGTCTTTTTTTTGTGCCAAAACCCCGGAATAAACCATCGAATCAATACTTAAGTCAATCCTAGGTTATCATGCAGCGCAGCAGCTTCACGGTTATCAAAGTTTCAAGTGAAAATATTATAGGCAGGTGTATCGCAAATATTGTGAGCGCTCGTGCTCGTAAATGTTTTCTTTCTTTCGGGTATCCGCTAACGTCCACCCCATTCACTCAATATCACTGGCACTCATACTGACGCATTACAAGTCAGTGCTCTCACTAGCGAGTATGCTGACCATTGAGTGGTTTACAGTACATACTTACGAATGTTCTAAGCTGACCGTTTCGTCACAAGCCACCGCGTAAACAATTCAAAAGTGATAGTACATCCTTTCTACGAGCAACTACAAAGCCCAGAAATATCTGTGCTCCATACCGAGGTGCCTGGCAAAAACAAATATTCTCAAACTGGGCACATCCCGAGGCATAATATTGTAACGACATAAGACGTTAGACTTAGTTTTAACTAACAATCCTGATATATTTTCCGGCATAACTCATAAAAAAGGCATCAATGACCATGATGTTATCACTGTATGCATAAAGTTTTGCGTTAGCAAAAGTACAATTATATAAAAAAGTAAGGTGTAATGGTATACCATAAAATCTTATTTTGAAGCCAATTTCGACGCAATTAACAATGAATTAACAGATTTTTAAGATCGATTTCTGCTTGTTTCATTCGCCTTGCATTCAACAGAATTGTATCGTTTAAAGTCACTTTCAATCATCTTATCGACAAGTCCATTTCCTGCAGAAGCAGTTCTTGGTTTAAGA
This sequence comes from Dermacentor albipictus, assembly GCF_038994185.2. Lineage (NCBI taxonomy): Eukaryota > Metazoa > Arthropoda > Arachnida > Ixodida > Ixodidae > Dermacentor > Dermacentor albipictus. Next base: position 86,401,833 of record NC_091825.1, read on the forward strand.
ACAAACTTCGGCGGCCTAATACCAAAAATAATAGACTGTACAGGCAAGCAAAACTGATTGGTCCCGTGAGTGCACATGTTAAATACAAAACGTGTGAAAATGTTTACATGTCACTGCTAAAATCTACTCGCCATAACTTTTTTTTTCTCACAGCTTACCATCCATGCTAAAAAATATTACTCCTCTGTTCTGGCATGCGGTGAACCCTAGAATACCTGTTGATATCAGCCTTACTTATCTTAGTGGTATTCCTATGCCCGACTGAGACAGCGCTCAACTTTCTAATAGTCCATTTCTAACAATTTTCACTCATGAAAACGTTAACTCATTACCTTCATTAAGGACATGAGTAAGAATCACTGCGTACAAGGTAGTCATCAGTCAGCCTGGTATTTTATCTTTGCTAACCAATATTAAAACGTAATCTAGTGCCGATCATTTGGGCTTCAATTACAAAATTTTAATTACTATCCAATCTTCAAACGTAATCTAGTGCCGATAATCTAGTCCTCAATAAAGAATTGTAAATATAACGCACAGTATTTGTTCCATGTTAACCACCCTTATTTTCCCAGTACTTGCCATGGTTGCTCAGAGCTGGGCTGCTTAGCACGAGGTCGCGGGATCGGATCCCGGCCATGGTGGCAGCATTTAGATGGCGGCGAAATGTGAAAACACCCGTGTGCTTTTATTTAGGTACACGTTAAAGTACCACAGGTAGTCTAAATTTCCCCTGTCCATCACTACGGCGTGCCTCATAATAAAATGGTGGTTTTGGCACGTAAAATCTCATAATGTAACGTTTTAAATATTGTTTTCCCTGTCGCTGTTAACTGGCTGCATTCCTAACGACCGGCGTACAGCTGAACTAATACCCAATTTCAAATCAGGTGATCGTGCGTCTCCGCCTAATCATCGTCCCATCTCCTTAACCAGCACTGTTCGTAAATTACTCGAACATGTCATCCACAATCAAGTATTAGCTTCCTTGAATACTATAGCATTATTCTCAAGCATCAGCACAGTTTTCGCAAGGGCCACTCATGCGACACCCCACTTGACGGATTTATTAACGACATACACGTGCTTATAGACACTGGGTTTCAATATGACGGGATATTTTTAGATTTTTTAAAGAATTTGATCACGTTCCACACCATAAGTTGTTACTTAAACTTTTACAACTTAGCATTCACCCTAATACAATTTCATAGATCACCGATTTTCTCTCATCTATAATACCGTTTACATCAGTTAATAATTCCGACTCATCTTATGATGATGTGATATCTGGGGTTCCACAAGGTAGCCTTACTCTTTCTAACCTATATTAATGATGTACCCAGTTTAGTGACGTCAAAAATCAGACTATTCACAGATGCCTGTGTACTTTATCGATGTATAAGCAGTAACCCTGATAGCCCCTTAATACAAGCTGAGCTATATGCGATATGTGCATGGTGTTCTAATAGGTTAATAGACTATTTTCGAAACTAAACTCGTGTCTTTCCCAATAAGCCACGAATTCCAACGACCTACTCCCTTGAGAACAAGGATGTAGAACTCACCACAACTTACAAGTACCCTGGTATAAATTTTCGATCAAACTTGTCATGGAATAATCATATTAACGTTACCCTTGCCTCCACTAACCGTACACTCTGACTTCTTAAAAGTAACTTAAATGAAGCCCCATTGCACGTTAAGAAACTAGCGCACATCACATTCATCCGTCCCAAACTAGGATACGCGCCTGCCATTTGGGACCCAGAACAAACTTAAATCATCAGTGACATCGAAGCCTTGCAATACCGCACGGCGCGATTGATTTTTACTCATTATACACGTCATACCAGCGTAACCTCCTGAACGGCTAACGCTGAGTTGGAGAACTTATGACTTCGCCGTAAAATTTCCCGCCTATCACTTTTTCATAAGCTTTATTACCATTCTTTTCTTCATGATTATTTCTTTCAGTCACCACCAGTTATCTTTCCACGTCGTGACCATTCATGTAAACTCAAACGCATTAACTGCCGGTCATTCCATTATGCGTAGTAATTTTTACCGTTTACAATAACTGAATGGAACGCCTTGCCATCAGACGTCACCACGGAGCTAGACTTAAGTTTCAAGATCTTATTCGCTTAGGACTTGCCACCTATTATTATTATTATTATTATTATTATTATTATTATTATTATTATTATTATTATTATTATTATTATTATTATTATTAAAACCGCCAGGGGGGCCGTGGAGTACAGACGTGTCTCAGATGGGCTCGAGCTTCTCCTGCTTCTCACCCCGGAGCAAGGCCAGTGACGAACTCAAGCTTTGCACCAGTGCAACTGCCGATGCGAGAAAAATCGGTGGACACTAGCCATATTCGGGTGAGTGCACCTTATCTCAAGATATCATGCGTTATTCCCGACGAGTGCCCACCCGCCCGGTTCAGCCTAACGCCAGAACCAGGTCCCGCAATCTAATCGGCAGAAACACCCTCGCGCCGCGCACCGCGTGAGCACGAGCACAGGAGCGCTCGCCCACGCCCAGGCGAAGAGCCCCTACGATGAGCCGAGATGCAGCTGCTGCAAGCGAGATGACAAAGAACCAGAAAGAAGATGAAGCAAATGCAATTCAAACAGGCCGGACAGAAGAAAACACCAGGAAAGACGCCTGGAACTATGACGCAGAAAGCGGCCGAACAACCAAAGCGGAAAGCACCTGGATCACAAGAAACAAGAAAGCCAAGGAGGACACCTCAAATTCAAAGACGCGGGCAAAAAACCAACTGATGAGGAAACGTCCAATACAGCACCTTCACAGCAACAACACAGACCCAGGATGCCACCCCTGCCACTTGACGACATTAAGATTGTCTACCGCCCGCAAGGAAGTGTGGTCCTCGCCAAATAGAATACCGTCGCAGTCATGAACGCCATCGGTAAAGCGAGTGGATTATCGCAGCAGGACATCAATGACAAAGTACGCGTACAAGATCTTGGATCGTAGAGGGAAGGTACACGGACACAGACTTCGCACTACAATCCAAGATCATGTTACCTTACGAAGTCGCCCAACTTTCTATCCTTTTGCATTAGGCGTACAAGTACAGAGAACCGAAAATTTAATCATCGCAAGCACGGCCGACAAGGAAGACGCCAGGATGCTGGTCAGCGTCAACAGAATACAGCTCGAACGCACTTGCTGCAACGTTAAAGGCAACATACGAACCCCGGGCGATGTCTCCCGAGGCGTCATCAATAGCCTTATACCAGGAAAAAGCACCGCAGAACTTATGGCAGGAATCCGAGCACCGGCACGATACACCATTCTTTAGCCCGAATGATGGGTCAATCGACCGCTGCAGTCGTATTCTTCGAAGGACCGCACGATCCCTACTACATTATCTTCCAGAAGCGTAGACTTCCGCTGCAGACCATATCACAAGTCAGTGCAGAACGGCCGCACCTCTGGCAACACGGGACACCGCCAAGACGTCTGTCCGAAACCGATCCCAAATTTTTGCCACAAATGCGGCAAGACAGGACAACCACAAGACCATGACTGCAAACTGACCTCCAAGGTCTGCGAAGAAGCGCGCAAAACTGCAAGTACAGTGTGCAAAAAGAGACTGAAGCCAAGCCCTCCACCCTACAATATACGGCAACAGCGCCTTAACAGACTACAAGAAGGAGACAATCGCTGGAGCTCCAACAGTGAAGAGTTCCTGGAGCTGGGCACCTCGGCCACCAGCTCGAGCAGTGTCTGTGCGAGCAGCTCCCCCAGACGCAGCAGCTCCAAGCCAGTACTGCGAAGTGCTTCGCGCTCACGTTCCCGCTCAGTCAAGCGCGTGAGCTACGTCGACACGGTAAGCGGCTCGAGCAACTCGGGTAGTACGAGCAGCTTGGATGCATCGGCCGAAGCCGCAGTCACATGGATCCTATGAAACAAACAGCAGAACCAGCAGAGTAAACTGCAGAATAAGCACAGCCAATTGCAAAGCTAGCAAAACCTCATGGACAAGCTACTCCGCAGTCAACAGAACCCGCCAGATATCACCGACAAACTGCTTCAAAAATGCAAAAAAGAACAAGAACTCGCAGACAAGCTGCATCAAAAATGACAGGAGCTCGAAAACATAAACAGACAGTCGGGAATGACGTTGACCAAGGCTGACATTGAAGTCATAGTATATGCAAGGTGCCTGATATTTCAAGAAGCCTTTATGAAGAACATTCACCTCATAATTGAAAAAAATTGTCCAATCAGCAGTCGAAAAAGCAGCTGCTAGCTTCGAAAAGACCACCACGTTAAACGCCAAAATCAATGGGATCAAGCCACAGATCATCAATTTTATCGCACATGTAAAGAACAACTACATTACCAAAGTAAAGCTCGACAATTCGCGCCCCACGACTCGGAAGAAGGCACGGGCGCACAGCCACAGCGACTCTCGCTCGGTCTCGCCCACTCGCGATCGCCGACACGAATTCGGTTCCATCGACGATGGCGACCCCTAACCACAAGGCAAAGAACCAGCATTCAACTATACGGATATGGCAATGGAACTGTCGATCATACCGCCCTCGACACGCCAACCTACAAGAATTCGTCAAGCTGAATCAATCCGACGTCACAGCACGCCGCACCAACAGGCAGCACACACGCAGCACGTCCAACAACACGCAGCACGTCCGACTGCATGAATACGCCGCATATTCACAAAGCCGATGAACTGACATACTGGTGAAGAAAACTCTCACAGCCAAAAAACACAACGTAGAGAACACCCAGACAGAACACACCTTAATCGAGGTTTTACCGGAACGAAAGACGCAGAAAAGCCTATCCGTTGCCAGCGTGTACAGCCCGCCTCGCGACCCGCTACCGGATTTCGATCACTTTGTACAAGAAATCAGGAAATCCACGAATGGACACCAAATCATCATAGTGGGAGACTTCAACGCTTCGCCCACTGCATGGGACTACCATACCACCACAAGTAAAGGCGCTAGAGTGCACGATGCCGCCCAGCAATACAGACTCACCCTCTGGAATGATCCTCTCCAGACCACGAGAATTAGAAACAGTGCCTCCAGAGACTCAAACCCCGATCTTACCTTTACTGCGGACGTCCCATGGGCAAAGTGGCGCCAACTCCAGGAAACCTCAGGGAGCGAACACCATATCCTCCAATTAGATGGAGCACACACCCGTAGACAGTCCAAGACCAGAATTGCACGTATAACTAAATGGAAATCTTATAGGGACAAGCTAGATTCCGGAGCAAGCACAACTGATATTGACAAGTGGCTCAAAAATGTATTAGACATTGCAGGCAGCGGATTCTGCACAGTGAAGTCCTGAGTGACGAAGTCACGGCTGTCCAGAGGGCCCGTGTGACGGCAGAGGGGCTCGGCCTCTCTGTACCGACGTGTGAGCGGCCCGCATCAGTCACAGACTGATCCCTCAGGACTTAAATAATGTTCTTCATAGCATACCATACTGCCGAACGTCATACCAAGTTCATTTGCTCGATGCCGATAGACCCGCGGTCGACGCGCACCTCCTACATCTCTGGGAGGCCAGAAGTGGCCTCCTGAAGAGATGGAAGCGACAAAAGCTTAACAGAAAGCTAAAGACACGCATCGGTCTCCTTACCAAGCAGGCTCAAGACTATGCGGACTACCTTGTCGAGCAAAACTGGCACGCTTTCTGTGACAAGCTACACAGGACTACGCACCCTCCTGGCCGCTCAACCCACCAAAACGAAACAGAAGCAACATTTCCAGTCTTATCCACAACCACACCGGATTAGAACAACACCTCCTGCGAGAAACACAAAAGAAACTATGCGGAGACGCACCCTCTCCCTCGTCAACTCGCACCAAAGAATACTCTGATAAACCAAATCCAGGACTCGACGGACCCTTTCGCAGGCCGAAATCCCCGTAGCCCTATCCAAGCAGACTAGAAATACTAGCCCTGGTAAGGACCGGATCGTTAACAAACACCTACGTGACCTACCGCAGCAGGCCACCGACGATCTCCGTTACTACAACAAGTGCTGGAAGAAAGGAAAACTGCCTGCTGTATGGAAGCACTCGGACATCACCAAGATCCCCAAGCCCAACAAGCCCCTCAGCTTGGAGAACCTACGCCCGATCTCCCTCACCTCTTGAGCGGGAAAGTTTTTCGAACATAGGGTGCATGACCGCACTACCCAGTACCCAGAAGACACCAGCCACCTACCAGAGACCATGTTCGGCTTCAGGCAGCACCTCTAAACGCAGGACGTACTCTTACAACTAAATGAAGCCCTTCTAGATCACCTAAACAATCGAACCAAGTACTCCATATTGACAGTAGACGTCAAGGGAGCATTTCATAACGTTAGCCACGACGCGATCCTCAACAATCTAGAAGGCACAGGCTGCGGCACTAGGACCTACGCATACGTCAGAAACTTTGTGATGGACCGCACGGCAACAGTTGGAATCTGCAACATCCGCAGTGAAAGCTTCCTACTTCCAAACAGAGGCACCCTGCATGGGTCGGTCATTTCACCGCTACTCCTTAACGCAGCTATGATCAAGCCACCCCTACTCCTCGAGACCATACCAGATCTGTGTCACGCGATGTGTGCTGATGACATCACTTTCTGTACAAGAGCTACGAACGCTGGAAGGCAAGAAAGTGGCTTACAAGAACCCGTAGACACCTTCGAAAGCTATCTTCGAAACTGCGGCCTCCGCTGCGCCCCAGAGCAGTCTGAGCACCTCGTCTTGAAAGCAAGAACGAGAGGCCGCCCGCCCAACTACGAAGAGCCCGACCCCAGCATCACACTCAACGGGAAAACAATCCCGAAAGTCGACACTATGCGAATACTTGGACTCCACATCCACAAAGACGCATCGGGAGCTGCCAGCCTACCGAGACTAGAACGCACCCTTTCGCAACTCACGCACCTCGTCAAGAGGATCTCAAGCCAAAGAAGTGGGCTCAAGGAGAAAGACACGCTAGGAATATTACAAGCACTGCTCCCCAGCCGCATTACATACGGCACGCCGTACCTGGCTTCGAAGAACACTGAAGTAGAAAAGCTCAAAATCTCAAAATCATGATAAGGAAGACAATCAAAGTCACCCTAGGACTCCCCGCCATGGCCTCTACTTCACGCCTCCTTAATATGGGCGTCCACAACAAGTGGCAAGAGCACGCAGAAGCGCACAAGAATAGTCAATTGGAACGACTCAAGCTTACGCCCACAGGGAGATCAGTACTCCGACACCTGAACTTCCGCGAGACGTACGTCGCAGACATGGGCAGGAAAGAGCGAGTACCACCGGACGTTCGAGAGTGCATTTGCATCGCACGTGTCCCGAGCAGCATGCGTACCATATACCACAAGAGTAGAAAACAGGCTAGACCCAACGCCATCAAACGAAGTTTCAAGCATGACCCGAATGCCCGCTACACCGACGCGGCAAAGTATTCAAATCGAAAGGCGTACGCTCTCATTGTCGTAGACTCCCGAGGCTCCGAACTAGCGTCGGCAACCATCAAGGCACGTAACCCGGAAACGGCTGCAGAAGCGGCAATCGCTCTCGCCACCACCACATGCACAGATGCAGCGGTTATATTCACCGGCTCTTAGGCCGCCTGTAGAAACTTCTTGAGGGGCCGCATCTCGGCCGATCCACTCAAGATACTAAAAAGACGAAGCACTCCCCTCCTGGACACCTGCGTAACGTGGGTACCCGGACGCGAGGGACTGGAGGGGAACGAAGCGGCCCACGCTGCTGCCCGCGAGCATGTGAGCCGGGCTCCCCTTTCCACACGTGCTCTCCTACCTGCGACAGATCAGGCGGAGGCTGTACCCACCAACTTTTCGGCAATATTGCATCATTCCAGGCTCGAGCGTCGAGTGTACCCTCCACCGCACCCTAAACTTGGCATAGAAGAAAGCCTGATCCTTAGACGCCTGCACAGTAATACGTACACTCACGGAACGATAATGCATCGGCTCTACCCGATGCTCCACGGCGATCTCTGCTCACTCTGCAATGTACCCGACACTTTGGCACACTACACTAGTTCCTGAAATGCTAGTGGCAGGAAGGCAGTGAAATGCAACCAGGAACGGACGCTAAACGAGCACAAAAAGCAAACCACCTATTTGAAACGTTGGAGGCCAAGCTAGCTAACCCTCGTGGACCTGGAAGACCAATGACAACTTATCGCCAGGGCCAAGAGGGCAGTCGAAGCCAGAGGGTTCCAGGACTAAGGAGCCTTCCCCCCTTAGGGTGATACCGGGCCTCGGTCGGGACACTGTTCGTATAATAAACGTTTCTTTCTCTTCTATATTATTATTATTATTATTATTATTGAACTTTACGCTGCTTCTATTCTTTTGCTTTTTGTTTCTTTCTCTTGAGCTGTCTGTTTATACTTCATTGCAGTTATCTTATGGTCTCCTAATATATAGTAAAGTTTTTCCACAATATCTGTGCTTTATCTTGTACATTACATATGTTTTAACTCTATAATTTTGCGCATTTTTTTATTAGTCCGGTGTACAAGTATAATCTGTGACCAATGCCTATTCCTCTCCCCTCCCCCCCGTCATACCTTCGTAATGAGCGCCTTTGGAGGTACGTATAATAAATAAGTAAAAATGAATAATGTCCTCGATATCGATCATAGCCGCCGAAACAACTCACTGCTACGCCACACTGGTATCATATACTGACACTGTAAATAGAGGCCGAGAAGTCAGTTTGAGGTAATCAGTAAAACCAGCCTCACATGATTAGTCATGCCGTGGCTCACAGGAACGTGGCCAAAAGTGTCTATACCGCTCGCGCTGACCCCACAGAACGCCTTTCGTTTTGTAGGCTGTTGCTGTTGCCGGACCGTTGTACAAGTTTTGCCCTGCTACAAATGCACTCAAATTTCAGCAGCTTACTGTGGAACACGTGTGGTTCTACAGGCAACTCGAGCCGAGAGAGAGAGAGAAGGCATTTTACTGGACCATCGAGGTTGTTGCTCTTAAGGTCGAGGGGGGGGGGGGGGGTGTCCTCATTTCAGGACTCCACTGGCCATGGCTGCTCGACGCACTTGCTGGACGAGAGTTTCTTGTCCCACCAGGGTATCGCCGGTCAGCTGTACCTCCCACCGCTCAAATGACGTGCTGGGCGTCTTTAAGTGTCGAGGTTTGCCTCCGCACCCCCACGAGATGTGAAAGAGTGTAGGGCGTGTTTCGCCGCACCAGGGGCAGATGCCGCGATATGTATGTGGCAACATTTTACTGTATCTGTGTAGGTTTGGAAATGTGTTGGTCTGAATACGTCTGAGAGCTACTGCCTCGTCAGTGCTGCGCTTTCTGTGAGGGGGAGGATAAATTCTGCGCTTGAGTCGCTGGATGTCGAGTCTGTCGCAGTTGGATGACAGGGCTACGAAGGCAAAGGATGGGGATTTAATAGGCGACCGGTCTTGCCCCGCTCAGTTGAATATCGCTCGAGCTAGAGCGTTTGCACTTTCGTTCCCCTGCAGACCCACGTGGCCCGGCGTCCACGTGATTTTATGGGATTCTTACAGCCTCGGGGCTAAAATCTGAGCCGCCAGCAGCGGTGTTCGTCCGTTGGTGAACTTACGGCAGGCCTGTTGCGAGTCGGTAACGACATGAAGTTCCCTGCCTACCCTGTCTTGTTGCTTTATTACCAGCTTCACGGCTATGGTCTCAGCCGCAGCTGGGGTCTCTGCTCTGACGGGGACCGCGAGGGTCAAGGAGTTGTCTCTCCCATCCACGGCCGCTACCATGAAGAGGGCCCCTACAAGGCACGCCGCCACGTCCACGTACATGTACGTTACGTACCGGTCACCCGTACGGAACACAGGACGAGCGCTGCGGCAGAGTACGAAAACCTTCCTGCACCTTTCTTTATATGGACCTCAAGTTTCGAGCCGAGAAATTTGAGGTCCTTCTAAAGGAAGGTGCAGGAAGGTTTTTGCACTCTGCCACAGCGCTCGTCCTGTGTCCTTCCTTCTCGTGTTGCCGTTCTTTTCCAGACTCATTAAAAAAAATTTATCCATTCCAACTTGGACACCTTTACACCTTCTTACTCATTACTCGAAGTTAGCATTTGATATTTGTCAGAAGCACCCGGTTCAACGAGCTTCCTGCTGTCATGATTGTAGAGAGGTTAGGCTACGCAAGAACATACGCATTATTCTAGCAAATGATATATGCTAAGCCGGTGTTGACAACGAAGTTATAATCGGCAGAACATGTAACCGCCTAGATGCACATTGCTCTCTAAACCAGAGTGAGACAATTTACGTATCTGCACATCCAAAACATGTTTTTTTTTTGCTCCATATCTGTCTAGCAGTTATCGTTATCATCCCCATCCGCCTTTTAAATAAGCCGCGCGCTCCGAAGCGTGCGTCTCGTGCGTCGTACTGCGAGCTGCGCGATTAGAAGGAAATCATCATCATCAGCCTGGTCACCCCACTGCAGGGCAAAGGCCTCTCCCATATTTCTCCAACAACCCCGGTCATGTACTAATTGTGGCCATGCCGTCCCTGCAAGCTTCTTAATCTCATCCGCCCACCTAACTTTCTGCCGCCCCCTGCTACGCTTCCCTTCCCTTGGGATCCACTCCATAACCCTTAATGACCATCGGTTGTCTTACCTCCTCATTACATGTCCTGCCCATGCCCAATTCTTTTTCTTGATTTCAACTAAGATGTCATTAACTCGCGTTTGTTCCCTCACCCAATCTGCTCTTTTCTTATCCCTTAACGTTACACCTATCATTCTTCTTTCCATAGCTCGTTGCGCCGTCCTCAATTTGAGTAGAACCCTTTTCGTAAGCCTCCAGGTTTCTGCCCCGTAGGTGAGTACTGGTAAGACACAGCTATTATACACTTTTCTCTTGAGGGATAATGGCAACCTGCTGTTCATGATCTGAGAATGCCTGCCAAACGCACCCCAGCCCATTCTTATTCTTCTGATTATTTCCGTCTCATGATCCGGATCCGCAGTCACTACCTGCCCTAAGTAGATGTATTCCCTTACGACTTCTAGTGCCTCACTGCCTATTGTAAATTGCTGTTCTCTTCCGAGACTGTTAACCATTACTTTAGTTTTCTGCAGATTAATTTTTAGACCCACTCTTCTGCTTTGCCTCTCGAGGTCAGTGAGCATGCATTGCAGTTGGTCCCCTGAGTTACTAAGCAAGGCAATATCATCAGCGAATCGCAAGTTACTAAGGTATTCTCCATTAACTTTTATCCCAATTTCTTCCCAATCCAGGTCTCTGAATACCTCCTGTAAACACGCTGTGAATAGCATTGGAGAGATGGTATCTCCCTGCCTGACGCCTTTCTTTATAGGGATTTTGTTGCTTTCTTTATGGAGGACTACGTTGGCTGTGGAGCCGCTATAGATATCTTTCAGTATTTTTACATACGGCTCGTCTACACCCTGATTCCGTAATGCCTGCATGACTGCTGAGGTTTCGACAGAATCAAATGCTTTCTCGTAATCAATGAAAGCTATATATAAGGGTTGGTTATATTCCGCACATTTCTCTACAACCTGATTTATAGTGTGAATATGGTCTATTGTTGAGTAGCCTTTACGGAATCCTGCCTGGGCCTTTGGTTGACAGAAGTCTAAGGTGTTCCTGATTCTATTTGCGATTACCTTAGTAACTACTTTGTAGGCAACAGACAGCAAGCTTATCGGTCTATAATTTTTCAAGTCTTTAGCGTCCCCTTTCTTATGGATTAGGATTATGTTAGCGTTTTTCCAAGATTCCGGTACGCTCGACGTTATGAGGCATTGCGTATACAGGGTGGCCAGTTTCTCTAGAACAATCTGCCCACCATCCTTCAACAAATCTGCTGTTACCAGATCCTCCCCAGCTGCCTTCCCCCTTTGCATATCTCCCAATGCTTTCTCTACTTCTTCCGGCGTTACCTGTGGGATTTCGAATTCGTCTAGACTATTTTCTCTTCCATTATCGTCATGGGTGCCACTGGTACTGTATAAATCTCTATAGAACTCCTCAGCCACTTGAACTATCTCATCCATATTAGTAATGATATTGCCGGCTTTGTCTCTTAACGCATACATCTGATTCTTGCCAATTCCCAGTTTCTCCTTCACTGTTTTTAGGCTTCCTCCGTTCCTGAGAGCATGTTCAATTCTATCCATATTATACTTCCTTATGTCAGCTGTCTTACGCTTGTTGATTAACTCCGAAAGTTCTGCCAGTTCTATTCTAGCTGTAGGGTTAGAGGCTTTCATACATTGGCGTTTCTTGATCAGATCTTTCATCTCCTGCGATAGTTTACTGGTATCCTGCCTAACGGAGTTACCACCGACTTCCATTGCACACTCCTTAATGATGCCCACAAGATTGTCGTTCATTGCTTCAACACTAAGGTCCTCTTCTTGAGTTAAAGCCGAATACCTGTTCTGTAGCTTGATCTGGAATTCCTCTATTTTCCCTCTTACCGCTAACTCATTGATTGGCTTCTTATGTACCTGTTTCTTCCGTTCCCGTTTAGAAGGAAATGGAAGGGGAAAAAAGAGAGCCTTCGGTTCCTGCTATCCGTCTGAACGGTGCTCACGTCTTTCGCTCGTTGATTTAAGCACTGTTGTAGTGTACGTAACCTCGGTACCTATATATGCATCCCTCGAGTGAAGCTAAGTGCGGGCTGGTCGGTGTAGTATGAAGCTAAACGTTAGAGGGAAGAATACAAGCCCTGGACATTGGAGTGATCTGTCGTAGTCTCTCGTTTATCGCTGGTCTCGTTTTACTAGCGCTATTTTAGTTTTTATGAATCTACGCATATATATATATATATATATATATATATATATATATATATATATATATATATATACATGGCAGATTACACGATGCCAAGAACGTTACTGAGGCCCCTTTGTTTCCTTTTCTCGAGTATATATATATATATATATATATATATATATATATATATATATATATATATATATATATATATATATATATATATATATATATATATATATATATATGTATATATATATAGAGAGAGAGAGCTAGTCTACGTTGTAAACTGCTTATTGTACATATGACATCTGGTGATTTCACGCATACTATGATGTTGCCTTAATGATTTCCTCCCGTTTACGCAGGTCCATAGAACAGGTCAAAGGAATTAAGCGTTAATTATTTCTGAGTTCAGTGAGTTCGTTTGATGGAAGGGGCGGTAGGTGAATGTAGATATTGTTTCATTATTTTCCCTGCTTTTCTGCTTGTAGTTCAACAGTCTGTGCGCGCAGAACCACCAAAGAAAAGCAAAGGTGTACTGCTTCATTATCAGTTTCCGAAATACGTACAGAAGACGGGTGACATAAACATCCTAGGCTCGAATATTCTCTTCATGCAGTGTGACTGCATTTGTATATAGACAGAAATCCTTATCTTAAACACGGGGAAATGGTGCACAATGTAGGTACGTGATTTCTTAGTTGACTGCCGCTGGCAATTAGTACAGGCTGGTGGCACGGGACAATTAAGCACGCGTACTTTTGACTGCGAAAGCTGGTCTGGCGCGCATAACAGCGCCGTACAGCTTCGGCGGATTCTTTTGTACTTGGCAGGGACAGAAGCTCCCACCGATATGGTCCGACGATCTCCATTGTTTAGCAGCTCAACTCGGCAGAAATGGTTAAGGCACCACTGTTTACAGCGGGCTCATTTGCGCATTAGCGCTGCGCGGCCACTATTGTCGGTCGCAGTGCGTGACCGGGCTCCCAGGATGACGTCCAAACAGAAGTAAGGCAGCGAACTTCTTTCGGTATGTTTCGCAGCGATGCACGTATGGATTTTTCTAGAAGCGGATAATTAATGACCTCCGTCTCTTGTTCCCACGAACGGCGGAGTGTGCAGGAAAGAATAAAGCTTGCGAAATGACTCAGCGCAGACTCATCAAGCGTTTCTTGAAGTTTCCGCGCACTGCGCGACTTACCAAACGTGATAAACGAGAGAGTCGGGGTTCTTTCCTCATTTTAGTCGCGCTCCCTAAATGACTCTGCGCTTACAATGAACGATCGCAACTAAATGTGCTAGATAGAATTGACCAACAGAACAAGACTTTTACCGCCAACAGTAGTAGGGAGCAGAATTGCAGCTTCCAAGTTTTGACAAACGTTTGGTTGCGCAAACAATTATCAGCTTGCGTGAACCGGGTAAATGGTGAAGTATAGCTCTTTCGTATGCTCCTACATATGTAGTCGGAAAAAGAAGTGCTTGAAGCTGGATATTCGCTTTTAGTGCACTTAAATGCAATACTTTGTTTCAGCACAGAGAGCATCGTTGCTACAGTGTTCATTGGCGCTGATAACGGTCACAATTATGCTGTTCGCTCAAGATCTTCACTTGGCCTAACGCAGGCTGCGACAGACTGGCAATAATTGCTGCCAAATAAGGTACAGGTCTTGGCGAATGTGTGTGTTGTGTTGTGTTGTGTTTTATGGCACATAGGCAACTAAGGCCATCATGCGCCAAGCTCGAGGTATAGAATTTTCCGTGTAATTTTATACAAATATAACTAATCGTCGGTGCTGTTGTGTGCTTAAATAGTTAGAGTTACCTCATGATGGAGTAAGAAAAAGTAGGAACAATTGGTACTGATAAAAACTTTTAAAGGAGGTCGGGTAACCTCAGCGGCCATCCTTGGCAGAGCAAGGATCTCGAGGCTCCTAACTAATCAAATAAAGTCCTCAGCCTTTTTCTCAGGAATGAGAAATGGCTGTGGTGTATGAGGTGAAGTACTGCGTCATGATTTACATACTTTTAAGAAAACCAGGTTCTGTTAAAAATCTAAAAACGCTAGACATATCCACAATTGCATTTTCACTCAAGAGCAGTGCTGGGTGAAAAGGCATGCATTGGTTATAAAATGGGGAAAAACACTTTTTCCGTAGCTTTTCCAGATTACAACATGAAATTAAAATGTGATTGATTGTAAGTTCACCTCCGCAAGTGCAGATTGGTTTGTCTTCTTTCTTCTGCAGAAAGTTGTGTGTAATGTGTGTGTGACCTATACGGAGACGGCAGATAATGACTTCCTTGAAACGCTTCTGGTGCACGCATGACTTCCATTCACCTAGAACTGGTTTTATTACTTGTAGCTTGTTATTTAGTTCGCTGTTCCAAGTGGACTGCCATTTTTTCCTTGCATTACTATGCAGTAAGTTCATGCAATCTCTATAGGGCATATTTACATTCTTAATTTGCTTGCCGTAAGCTTGAGCTGCGCACAAATCCGCTCTTTCATTGCCTTTTATGCCGACATGACTTGGTACCCAGCAGAGCCTGATGTTTTGGCCTTGAGCTGTGGCTGCTGTAATGCTGTGTATGAGGTCTCCAAGCAGAGGAGCCATTGCATTTCTAGAATGAAAGGACGTGAGTACACTCAGTGAGTCTGTGTAAATAACACTGTTGGCGAGTCTCTCATTTACTATTTTTTCTATGGCTACACAGATGGCATAACTTTCCGCAGTGAAGATGGAAGCACACTGTGGAAGTCTTACTATTTTATTCCAATTCCCCTGTACAGCTGCGCTTCCTACATAAGCATCTGTTTTTGAACCGTCTGTGTAAAAAGCTGCAAAATTACTGTACTTTTCTTCAAGTGTGAGGAATTCTTGTATTATATGTTGTTGCGGAACTTGTTTTTTACGGAAGTGTGTTAGAGTGAAATCACAGATTTCAGGAAAATTGTACCATGGCGGCAGTGGACCTCGCCTTTGGGCAATGTTTGGCAATATGTCCAGCATGTCGAGGTTTTGGCATATCTCTTCGAAACGTAGGAGGAGTGGCCTAATAGCTTGCGGTTTGTTGTTAAACAGTGTTCTTGATGGGCACTTTGTGGCTATGGGGTAACATAGATGTTTAGGAAGCGAACGGATTTTTAGAATGTACGAGCATGTGAGCATGGCTCTTCTATCTGTAAGTGATGGCTCATTGGTTTCTACATGGAGACTGCTTATGGGTGATGTTCTGTATGCACCGGTGGAGAGACGCAAACCTGTATTATGTACTGGATCTAGCCGTTTCAGGTACGATGGTCTTGCTGACCCATACACTATACATCGATAATCCAGGGTAGAGCGTACTACAGAGCGGTAAATTTGTAAGAGACAAGTCCTATCGGCTCCCCAGTGTTTTCTTGACAGCACTTTCAGTATGTTCAGGGACTGAGAAGCTTTCTTTTTCAAAGCATTTATGTGAGGCAGGAAGGTGAGCTTCCTGTCAAATGTTACACCTAGAAATTTATGTTCATTTTTTACGGGTAGATTTATTTCGTTCAGGTGTAGGGTGGGATCTATTTGTATGCCTCGTCTGAGTGAGAAAAGAATGGCCACCGATTTCTGTGGGAAAAAACGGAAACCATTTCTGTCTGCCCATGTTGCTAGTTTGTTTATTGTTAGCTGTATTTGTCGTTCGCATGTTGATATGTTCGAGGATGTGCAAGCTATCTGGAGATCATCTACATAGAGAGAATACATAACGGATCTTGGAATTATTTTCCTGATAGAATTCATTTTTACAATGAAGAGTGTTGTGCTCAAAATACATCCCTGAGGTACTCCATTTGCCTGAATAAAATTCCTTGAAAGGGTTGAGCCAAGGCGGACACGAAATGTACGGTTAGACAAGAAGTCCTTCAGGCAGTTCAACATCCTGCCGCGGATGCCTAGTTCAGCCAGGTCCTGAATGATCCCAAACCTCCACGTTGTATCATATGCCCTCTCTAAATCGAAGAAGACAGACAGACAGTGTTGCTTGTGTATAAAAGCTTCACGAACAGTGTTTTCAAGACGGACAAGGTGGTCGGTGGTGGAGCAAGCCTTCTTAAAACCGCATTGATGGACATCTAGGAGCTCCCGGTCTTCTAACACAAATGTTAATCTGATATTCAATAGACTTTCAAAAGACTTTGCTAGACAGCTAGTAAGAGCTATGGGCCTATAGCTGCTAGGAAGGGTGAATGGTTTTCCGGGTTTTAATAAAGGAACAATAATGGCCATCTTCCAGGCTTCGGGAAGTTTCCCCGATACCCAAACTTTGTTAAAAAAAATTAAAAGTGCTTCCACAGCCGGTTCAGAGAGATGAGCTAACATATAATAATGAATTTCGTCTGGGCCAGGTGAAGTTTGCTTACCAGCGGACAGCACTCTATTTATTTCCTGAACTGTAAGTAAGTTATTATAGGGTTCATTTGTACCGCCAGTTATCGGCAGTCTTTGTCTTTCAGCTGTGTTTTTGTATTTCAGGAATGATTCTGAATAGTGAGATGAACTGGAGACCGCAGAAAAATATTCACCCAGAATATCTGCCTGTTCTTCTATATTTTTCTGTGTACCAGGGTCAGAGAGAAATGGAACCGTGAATGGGGAGTAGCTGCCATTTATCTTTTTTACCATCTCCCACATTTGTTTTGGCGTAATTGTGCTATTTATTGAGGACACGTAACCTTGCCATGAAGTTTTTTCTGCATTACGGCGGATATACCGGGCTTTTGCTCTGAACTTTTTGAACTTAATGAAATTTTCCTGCGTTGGGTACCTACGAAAAATTCCCCAGGCTTTGTTTTGTCTCCTTTTTGCGTCTCGGCATTCTTGTGTGTACCAAATTTTGTGATTCTCTTTTACTGCTCCTGAAGACTGAGGAATTGCTAGGCGTGCAGCGGTTAAAATACAGTTGGTGATAGCTTCATTCAGTTCGTCTATGTTTAAATCATCTGAAACTATTTTATCTAAGCTGGCCCTTTCTTTAAAAAGTGCCCAGTCGGCTAAATGTAACTTCCACCGTCGTGGTTTTGTTGGGATGACTTGTGGTGGAGAGGTTAGGCTGATTAATACAGGCAGGTGATCGCTGCCGTATGGGTTCTCGATGACATCCCATTTAAAATCGCTAAAAACAGAGGGTGAACTAAAAGACAAATCTATGCAACTCATTTTTCCCGTGCTCGGAGAGAAGTATGTACTTTTGCCGGTGTTTAGGAGGCAAACATTATTACTTAAAATAAAATCTTCTAATATACGGCCTCTCGCATCAGTGTGTGCACTTCCCCAAAAACCGGAGTGGGCGTTGAAATCACCAACAAGCAGGTACGGCTCTGGTAGTTGTTCTAAAAGGGTTTCTAAATCATTAAGTGTTACTGTTAGGTGTGGCTCAAGATATATATTGCATATTGTGATCGTCTTAAAATGGATGACAATGACGGCAACAGCTTCGTATTTGGCTTTAAGTTTGATTTCTTGGGTTGCAATACCAGTCCTAATTACAGTAGCAACACCTCCAGACAGTCTGCTTGCGTGTTCTCGGTCAGACCGAAAGACATTGCACTTGTTTAAAATGTTTTTTTGTTTGGGACCTATGTTGGTCTCCTGTAAGCATAAAGCCACTGGGGACAGTGTGTTTAACAGTTCTTTTATGTCACTGTAGTTATTTATTAGTCCTCGGCAGTTCCACTGTATAAGGAACGACATGTTTGATGAATGTAGTTAAAATTAGGATGCTGGTTTTCGGGGTGCCAATACTGGGGTTCTTTCTTTTTTTTCCGCTCCAGGGAGCTGTGCTTCTGCTGCAGCAGAGGCGAGTTTTGTGTTATGTCCATTGCCTCACTAGAGGCTCTGGACTTCCGCGGTGAACCCGCGGGTGTACGGTTTGTAGGCCTCTCTCGACTGGGGGAAGCCTTGCGGGTGGCCGACTGAGAGGCCGGCGCGTCTTTGTTCAGAGGTGCCAGAGCAGCCTTCGCTGCGTCTGTCGGGGGCGGGAGTGGCCCTGCCTCAGGCTTTGCCTGGGAGGTGGCCGAGGCCTGGTGTGGTGTGCCGCCCCTGTGCACCACATCGGCGAAATTTGTTTTTGCTCTGAATTGAAATGTTGAGGGGAGTCGTTTTCGTGCCTCTTGATACGTTATGTTTTCCTTGGTCTTGATCGTTATGATTTCTTTCTCTTTCTTCCAGGTCGGACATGATCTCGAGTACGCGGGGTGGTCCCCTTCACAGTTCGCACACAGTGGTGCCGCGGTACAGTTCACAGATTCATGAGCATTTGATGAACATTTGGCACATGTTTGGCGGCCACGACAGCTCTGAGAGCCATGGCCGAATCTTTGACATTTGAAACATCGTCTCGGATTGGGAATGTATGGTCTTATAGTTATTCTAAGATAGCCTACTTCTATGGATTCGGGGAGTTGGCTGGAGGCAAAGGTCAGGACTATGTGTTTTGTAGGTATTTCCTTGTCATCCTTTCGGATTTTGATACGATGGACTTCGGTGACATTCTGGTCTTTCAGACCCTCCAACATCCCTTCTTCAGAAAGGTTCAGGAAATCGTGCTCAGATATTACTCCTTTGACTGTGTTTAGTGAGCGGTGTGTAGTTACAGTAACCCGGACGTCTGCAAAGGACACTAGGGTTGGGAGTTTCGAGTATTGTGCTTTGTCTCGAATTTGGAGGAGTAGGTCGCCACTGGCTAGCTTCGTCACCTTGTAGCCAAGGCCCAGGGCGTGAGTCAGAGATTTTGATACTATGAAAGGCGACATTTGTCGAGCTGGTTGATCTGGATCATCACTATGTATGACATGATACCTGGGGAAATGTTCGGTTGTTTTTTGGAAGCATTGGGAAGTTATGTCTTCGGTCCGCACTCTTTTTGGGGTGTGGTCATTTACTGAAAGAGGTGGAGCCATAAAGTGCGTTTAATGTTCGGTCATGATGCCAGCCGCCCACCATGGAGCCCAACAAGGGGACGGGACAGGAACTCGCAAGTAAGTCCAGCCCACGCCACCTGTACACCTCAACTATAACCAAATATGACACAACTCAGGGTAGTTGGTCAAACAAGGTTAACCCTCGCCGCCTATGAAAAGTGAAAAAAACTGAGAAGAGAGGAGGACACAGGAAAGTTGTAAGAAAGAAGATAGGAAAGTGAAAGGTGGAGGGGAGGATAGGAAAAGACGACTGCCGATTTCGCCCGGGTGGGTCAGTCCGGGGGGGCCGTTTATGTGAAGCAGAGGCCAAAGGGGTGTGTTGCCTCCGCCGGGGGGCCTTAAAGGTCCAAACACCCAGTATCGGCTCAACCCCCAGGATCCCCTTTTCCCCAGACACGGCTAAGCCGCGCACGGCTACACGCGGGAGGGTCCAACCCTCGTGTGCTCGGGTACGTGGTGTCGCAACACACCAAACGCCTGCTTGCGCAGACGCCCCTGCGGGGAGGTCTTGGCGAATATATAGTCATGCTTTCTTATAGGGGGTCTACCGTTAATATATTATTTGAAATGTCATGACTAACAATCGCAAGGCGCACAGCGGCACGGACTATCCGTTTAAAGGGATTCATAAAATGCAAGAAACAGATAAACTTCAATACAATCGCGAGCATGCCAGTAATTTGCAAGGAGCAGTGTTTCCTGGAATTCGGTTTCGGAGCAATAGTGTATGAAACCTTAGATTTTTATAGCACATCGAATATAAATTTGGCGCTGTATCCTCTTCAAGTTTGTTTGCTTTTGGCGACAAATTTTCTGCAAAATAAGGTGAACAATTAGGATAATTCAAAATAGATTGTTTTAGGTGGGTGTGGGCCTAATAGTCATCAAGCGGCACTTGTCGGTTCAAGTATATATACAGTAGAATCAGGGGCTAAACATGACGGGCCTAATTCCTAAAGCTTGCAATCTGGAAAGGCTGTTTAAAACGTGTGTACTTGTTTATGTTTCTCTGACGACCGCTTTTCACTGGCTAACAAATGTAAACGCTATCGCTCGGCGCAAGACGCAGCTGCATGTATCGGAAGTTTTTTGCATGTCATCTATGGCTGTATCTGTTGTCTGTGGCCACCGGACTCTGTGTAATCTGATTGTACGCACGACGCTAGTTGTGTAGTAGTTTCTGGAAGGCACGCGGGCAACAGCGATTACGCTGGAAGCTTCGTCGAGTCACGTATAAGAGCCGACGCGCTTGATGCGCAGGCCTGATTTTTGACGATCGCGAAATATGTCCGCTGCTATCGTTGCGCTTTGAATGTCACTTGCTTTGGACACTCGCCGATATGTTATCCATGCATGTCGACATCGAACACAAGGCATGGGATGCAGTCTCCGCAGAAAGATAAATAGACGTTTCAATATGTCCGGCATCATAATTGCCTGAAATTGGCTCTTACAATGAATCCTGGGGTAAGATGTTTTTTTTATGAATATATGAATACGCTCCCAGTTTGTTCTTTGAGAAACATGGCAATTAATGGAGCAGAAACATGCCATCCGTCTCCCAATCCGTCCATCAACTTTTACGTGTCTGCCATCAGTCTACCTATTGGAAATTTCACTTGCCTGTTTCCATTTGATTTCGTGTAATAGTAGTCAATTCATATACAAAAAGAACGTCAAAACCCAGCCTGTTCTACCGCCTTATTGAGACAGTATGAGCAGTTGATAAGGGTGTAATCCCAAATAAAACAGGACCAGATACATGGAGAGGTGCAACATGGAAAGGCGTGCTTCCTGTCGTCATATTTTTTTCCCGCTTAATATCGCACTAAAGTATTGAACAACAAGCCGAAACTGCCACCCTTCTAAGTATAAGCACGTCTCC
The DNA here is from genome assembly GCF_038994185.2 of Dermacentor albipictus. Classification (NCBI taxonomy): domain Eukaryota; kingdom Metazoa; phylum Arthropoda; class Arachnida; order Ixodida; family Ixodidae; genus Dermacentor; species Dermacentor albipictus. The sequence goes on from NC_091825.1 coordinate 86,423,518, forward strand.
GTTCCAAATATATCCCTATACAGTCACAACTACGTGATCGCCATCAAACCAGGCTTGCACTTCAAGGGCGCTATAACATAAAGCTATTCCAAATTGCTTTTATTCCATTTACTACATTGTCCGTCCACGATTGGTAAAAGATTTTCACACCCCCACCCCTTCCCGACATCGCATGTCTGTCGCGCAGCGTCGGCAAAAACATTAAAACTCATTTTATGAAAATGGCGTCTACATACTGATTATGCATGGTTGGTTCGAAAAAAGAAAACTATATTGTTACGGCGATGTTGCATGTACAGAAAGACTGTATTTACAACACATATACAAGATGAGTCAGAGTAGTGAAGATGGCTGACCACGATCTCGCGATCTTTTTCCTCCTCTCTCTACTTTCATCCTTCCGTCACAGGACCCTCGGGTGGTGAAGCGCCGTTTCGGCACATGGTAGGTGAAGAATTGAGAGCGAAGTATGGGTTATACACAAGACTGTATACGCACACAAGACTGAGCCACCATCGTGGCCCACCCATGCCATCCCCACCTACGCTTTCACTCGCACATACAGTATGCGGCACGCGGTCCCGATGTTATCGCCCTTGGACTTTATACGGAACATGAGGGCGGCGGCAGGATTACATCGGTTGTGTCCGTATAATTGCCATTGCAATAATATAATAAGAGTATCCGGCAAGTGAAGCGTCTTGTGGCCCATTGCTTTCCTTTCCGCAAAAGAAGTAAGAAAATTGAATTTTTCCCCATGCGACAATTCGCTGTGCTCGAACAATGCCTTTTTTTTCTTTTGTGGGGTGGCGGCACCGAAATGAAAAAAAAAATGCAAAGGAAAGTATCCCCACAATCGAGTGCCTACTTTGGGCCCCTAATGTGGCGACCGAAGGAATATGGAAGAAAACGTGAGACGTTTGGTCCACCGAGAACCATACGCATACTGCTTGGTATCCTACACCGGCGAGACAAGACTTTCTGGAGATGTCGCTCTCAAGCGAACGCGGTACAATCCGTCGAGTTCCTACAGTGACGGCGGCGAGCGACCATTGTTCCTTTTTCTCGTCTGCTAGCAAGAAAGAGACTAAAACTCTTCCAGGCAAAAATCCACTCTGCCAGAGAAAACCGAACGCGCACCGAACTGCGCCGCGCGATGGTCGGGGCAACACGAGAAAAACGCATGCACTCTGGCTGGCTCTGGCATCCCGCGGGTAGGGTAGCGAGAACAAAAAAAAATTGAAGAGGTTCAATGTGTCCTCGGGAATAAAAGTCAAAGTAGAAAAAAAATAAATAAGAACGTGACTACCTTTGCTGGCTTTAGTGTCTTGACATGGATGCTTTCGAGTAGGTGAAAAAAATTTTGATATTTTTTTGTGTGAGATGGCGGACACAAATAACCTACCACAACGCTTCGTCTCATCGGACCTCGCTGCGTGCTTTGTCAATTTGTCGTGATGATTTGGTTGCCTTGTTGTTTGTTCCGATGTAGGACTTTAGAAAAGTCTATACACCTTTGGTGTCAAATTTGTATAACAGCATTAAACCAACAAACTTCCGCAATGCAAAATCGAAAGCACAACTTTGGAAATGCCGATGCACTTTTCAGATCAAAAGTTTATGAGAACTTTATACCTATAGGGTTTCGGTATTGACATCCATGCGCTTTGTAGATTCCGCAGCCTCCACGAGATGCCACGGCGAGCCCGTTCGCCATCAAGACGTCCTTGAAACTTGGTGCTCGGATGGGGCTTCTTGCGTTATGTAACTCCCGGTGCATGGACGCTGTCGCGAAATCACGCCCGAGTTCGCAATGCTCGCGGTGAAATGTTTTTTCGAGTGTGAAAAATACATTATAGACAAAATCCAGAATGAGTTCCAGCGCAGGGGGTTCCAGTTCCAGCGCCGCGGGGTGGGGGGGGGAGGGGGGGCTGAAGCCCTCCTGGCTACGCCTCTGGCTGTACAGGACGTTATCAAATGAGCTGCTGTCTTTGAATATGGCACACAAAAATAGTTTCTTGCACAATTTGTCTACGTTACCAGCCCCATGCTTAGCAACTCATCTGAAAACCTCTGTCATATAAGTGCATGTGTTTGCGGGCCAAAAATGTGGCGCATATTTCTCTTCGATCGAAGTGTCAATATGTTGTGAGTTTGCACGCGTTTGTTCTGTGTTTAACTTACCGTTGTATATTTTCGAGAAGGTGGAGCCATTTGAAATAAACGATATTTCTACACTGTAACACTGATGAAACTTTAGAGAATATACTTATGTTTTATTAAAAGGTGTGTGGTAAAGTTCATGGGAATCATTGTAATCTGATTTTATGTGTTTGCCAGTATGTTTCTCAAGTTATTATTCAGTTTGTCTTGTGACTGATCAATGAAAATTTTGACCTTTCAAAGAGAAAATATTTAATTTGAGTAGCTCGGCGACTACATATTACATCCAATTCACCAAGCGTAAGTGCAGGAGCTGCTTATGAAGGAATCAAATGTTCCCCACATGCGAGTATTCTAGATCCCTTCCAATGTGACCATGGCTCTATGCCGTGCTTTCACACTATTGGGAAGAGTACAAGCAATCTGTTCTGAAGGAGTAAAAGCGCTTTGTTCGGGGGAGCAGAAACACTCGGCTTGGAGGAGTACAAGTACTTGGTCCGGGAATATACTATTACCCTTGTGGGGAGAGCATGGCACCCTGTGGAAGAGTACAAGCTCTCCCTTGTGGTTGAGTAACAAAACTCTATCGGGAGCAGTTATTCACTCGCTCTCAAAAAGGGTCGTTCACACTTGCAAAGTGAGTGAAATATAGGACAAGCAGATACTCCCTCGAAGAGAGTGTTCGAAACTCTGTTTGTTTTTTTAATGTAGCAGGATCAGAGGGATCCACGGGGTCATGACGAGAGAAGCAGTCAGCGTCCTTGCGGAGGCATCCAGTCTTTTATTTGACAACAGATGAGCCGCAAAGCTCAGCGCCCAAGCCGTCCTCTCCGGTCCCGGAGGGAAGACAGCCAGCAGAGGGGGTGGTGGGCTGTAACGACTGAAAACCTGCGGCCGTACAAATATGGCCGGAACTTAGCAACAGCCCAACCTAAAGCCAAGCATTCCCGCTCTGTGATGGAGTAATTTCTCTCAGCAGGTGACAGCAGGCGGCTGACGTAAGCTATTACGCACTCGGTACCATTCTGTTGTTGGGCGAGAACAGCGCCGATGCCATGGCCGCTTGCATCAGTGTGGACATCGGTCGGTGCAGATGGATGAGAGCGGTGAACGAATGAGCTTGCTCCGCGCCCTACGAGAGTGGCGCGTTCTTTGGAAGATCGGTCGAAAGCCGAGCAACGTCAGCGAAGTTTTTGATGAAATGGCGAAAGTAAGAACACAGGCTGACGAAGCAGCGCACGTCAAAAGCAGAGCGCGGCACAGGAAAACTGCGTACGGTGCGAACTTTTTCCGGATCTGGTTAGACACCGTATGCGTCAACGAGGTACCCCTACACGGTAATCTGACGGCGCCCGAACTGACATTTTATGGAGTTCAGTTGGAGGCCGGCTTTTCGGAAGACCGCAAGAATGGCAGCGAGTCGTGTAAGGTGGCTACCGAACGTGGCATAAAAAACAAATACGCTCTCAAGGTAACAAAGACAGGTGTCCATTTGTAGCCTCGGAGAAGAGAGTCCATCTTACGTTCAAATGTCGCAGGAGCATTATGTAGGCCAAAGGGCATGACTTTGGCCCATTTCATCAACTGAAATCTGCCAGTAGCCGGATCGAAGATCGATGGACAAAAAGTATTTAGCTCCGTGCAAGCAGTCTAAGGTGTCATCGATGCGTGGTAGTGGGTAGACGTCTTTTCGCGTGATCTTGTTTAAGTGACGATAATCGACGCAAGAACGCCAGGTACCATCTTTCTTTCTCACAAGGACGACAGGCGAAGACCAGGGGCTGGCTGATGGCTCGATGACCCCTTTGCAGAGCATGCTGTCCACTTCTCATTGAATCACTCGACGTTCAGCATGTGATACATGATAGGGACGCCGACGAATATGATTCGTGTAACCAGTGTTTACACCGCGGTGAATAACAGATGTTTGGCCTAAATGCCTGTCGCTGAAATCAAAGATGTCCCTGTTGGATTCAAGCATGAGACATATGTCCGTGGCCTTACGCAAGGTGAGGTCAGGCGCAATCATTTTCGCGAAGTCATCCGTGATGGAAACAGAGCTGTGAGCTGCAAGTGGTCCGAATCAACCACTCTCGGCATTCAGACTCTCAATGTCAAATTCGGAACCACTAGAAATGCTTGCCAAGAACATGCCGGCCGGCATCACTTGAGGGCAGAGGCTGAGATTCAGAAGCGGTAGAACGATGTCGTTGTTAGTAACCGTGACCAACGTATGCGGAACAGCAACGTTCCGGTTCAAAAGCACGTCGATGATGGGGCGAAGCACATATTCACCGTCAGGAACCTGTGGCTGGGCAGTCAAAGTGACGTAAGTAATTGCCTCGGGTATTAGACGCACACTGTGAAGCGAGCACAAGTGCGGTGAAGTGGTTCTCAGAGCATCGACGAGTTGAGGCAGTTCTAATTGAAGAACGCCGATCGCGTAGTCAGTGAGAGAAGAATGAGTGGATAAAAAGTACAATCCAAGGATAACGTCGTGAGGGCAGTTGTCGATCACAGCAAAGACAACAGAAGTAGGGCGGCCGGCTGTACTCAAACGCGCAGTACACATTCCAAGAACAACCAGCACGCCTTCGTCGGCCACACGAAGCACTTGGGCAGCTGCTGGAGTGAGGACCTTCTTTAAACGTCTACGTAGGCTAGCACTCATCACAGATGCATGGGCTCCAGTGTCGACGAGTGCATGGACAGGTACGTTGTCTATTTTAAGGTCAATTACACTTCTCCTTGTAGGCACAGACAGAGGATTTGCTGCAGTAGTAGGCAATGCAGCACCACCTCCGAGGGATGCATTTCTTAGTTTTCCGAAAGGGTGCGGCCAAAAGCCACTGGGAACAAAAGGCAACGTGGCTGCGGTCAACGGGAAGATGGGCGACGTGTTTGCGGTGAACGAGACTGGTGTCCGCGCGGCGATGGTGAGCTACTGTACCACGTGTTCCTAGCTGATTTGTCGGCGCTGTTAGGCTCGGCGGTGGACGAAACATTGCGGGCACTTCCATCAAAACGACTCAGGTTGGTCGGCGTGCGAGGTGTTGAGGGCCACGAGTTGCGACAGCATCTGGCGACATGGCCAATGCGGCGACCGGTGAAACATATCGGCTGGTCGTACGCGCCGGGGTGGAGCGATAATAGTGGAAGAGCATTCATTAGCTCTGGAATTGGCGATGGCACACACAGAATGAAAAGCAATGTTTACATGTTCCTGGCGAAGGATGGCTTTTACGAGGGGAACTGAGAAAGTGGTAGCATCAGGGCTACGCGAACAGAAAGTTGCTGGCGCCATCGCATCCAGTTGTCGCCGAACGATTTGCACGACGTCCTCTGATGGCAACGCATGCTCCTGCGCAGGTTGAACTTCGCACGTTGACGATGCGGCAGTATTGGGAATCGGGCGAAAGGTTGCAAGACGCGTCGGCTTTTGTCCTGCGCAAATTGTCGGCGCTCTTTAATAATAGCATCAACTGTAGAGCAGCTTTTGCACATGAGCAGATTAAAGGCATTATCACCAATACCATTAAGCATGTGCCTGACCGTCTCAGTTTCTGTCATGTCGTGATAGGCTTTACGACAAAGTGCCAGCACGTCCTGGGTGTAGGAGATAATTGACTCCGTGGGATATTGGGCACGGGAGGCCAGTTCCTGTTTTGCGGCTACTTTACGGCCGGCTGCTTTGCCAAACAACTCTGTCAACTTCTATTTGCATTGGTCCCAGCTGGTTAGCTCCCCTTCGTGGTTTTCGTACAACACCTTTGCCGTCCCTCTTAGGTAAAACAACAGGTTAGCTAGCATAAGCGTAGGGTCCCATCTATTGATTCCACTCACGCGTTCGTACACAGCCACCCACTTTTCGACGCCGGCGCCATCGGTCCCACAGAAAGTCCCGGGATGGTCGGGTCACCCAACCACAACCGAAGGTGACTTGCGATGTAACTGGCGACGGTGCCGTTGGAGGCGGCAACGACCTTGATCACGCGTCCACTGCGGAGCTCCGTTTGCAGCCGTGGTACGCCGCACCTCCCACGGGATGTGGGGTATACATGTATATATATATATATATATATATATATATATATATATATATATATATATATATATATATATATATATATATATATATATACAAGATGAGTCGGGAATAGTTAAGATGGCTGACCAGCAACAACACGCAGCAGCCAGCCTCTCGCGATCTTGTTCTCGCTCTCTTCTTTCATCCTTCCGTAACAATATATTTCCCACTCTATGCAATTATTGGCGTTAGCCGACCTCTACTGGTCTAAATTTTTCAGGCCGTGCCTACTTCACCTGTATGTTACACGTCAAAATACCACAAGAGCTCTCCATGTCATTTTGACGTGTATTGTCTGGACATGTATTATTATGCCGAATAAAACTGAGTTTCTTTTTGTAGTAGCCAGAGACTGCCCCGTTCCAAAAGGAATAGGCGATGAGTGGCTGTCAATGGCTCCGGCTCTGGCTAGTCGGAGTGCCTGGTGAGAACACTTTTTTTGCTTAATTTAAAAGTTAAGTTAGAAACAATGCATCCTTCAACATGTAGACTATATCCTGAGGTAAATGCCACGTTATCACTTAGCCTGTGACAGTGTGCAAAGAAGTTAGGCTAAGTCGTGTATGCTCTCATTCTATTCTTTCGTAGGTTTCCTCCGTGATTGCAGCGAATACAATTCTCGTCGATCGAAAGCACATTTTAGAGCGCAGCTCTTAGGCGCCCGTTCCAGGGTTTAACGTCGCCGTTACTCGGCGTAACTGCGTGGACGCACTCGTTCAACTGCTCGTGCGTTCGTCATCGTCGTCCACTCATCATGCCAGTGTCTGTGGTATTTGTTTCCTTGTGTCCTCGTCTTTCTCGCGCTGTTTCACCTCAGTTCCCATACCGCCCCTTGTTTTGAGAAGGCGCTGACGACACTAGCCCACTGCCAGTCCGTGCGGTGATTTAGGTCTCAGATCGTTTGCCTCAATATATCGCGAAGTGAAAACGCGTATAGAGCTGCCCTCAAATTTCCCATTAGAGAGTATCGTAGTCGTCGTACTTTATTTTCGTTTAGTTTTTATTCATCCTACCTTTCACACACCTATCTGGAGCAATGAGTAAGGGGTTAACGTAACATGATAACAGAGTAAATGTTCACGCAAACAGACTTAGATCAATAATTATGTGTGAACCAACATTGCACTAATGACGAAAAATGCACACTAGAAACATGATACACTTTCAACAGTTCTTGAAAACAACAGAGATGACGTTAAATATGAAAAAGAAGAATACACAAGCAGGAAAAAGAAAACTGCAACACTATGCATTAACAAGAAGCAGAATGTTCATATAACTGTTCTCCAAACAGATCGCTACCTATAATAATTACAATCGTATCAAGAAGGTCAATCCAAAAAGAGATTTCCAAATGCGAAGAAGATGAGTTAAAAGAGAATTTCTTTCTTTTTCCAAGATACGCTGGGGACTCAAATGATTACGAAGTCTTTGTGTCACGCGCTGCTGTCGTTCGAGAGGAAGAGGTGTAGGTGATGGGCCATAGGCGCATTTATGCAAGAACCATACTACGGCAGCGGATCGACCAGCTTCCATGGGCTGAAACGGAATGGTTAGCGTTGTGTAGGTGACGCTTGAACTTCGATCGTACTTACACAAAATACACCGTGTGGCCCTGTTTTTAAGGGACTTTATTCTATCGACTAGATAGTTTTGATGCAAGGGCCAGACTGATGATGCAAATTCAAGTTTAGGGAGAACAAACCTGAGACATGCGAGTCTGCGGATATCAATGGGATAGTTGCGCAAGTTACGACGGACTTAACCACGTATCTGAGAGCCTTTCGCACAGATGGCGGTGATATGTGTTGAACATGACAGGTTGGATTCGAGGTGCACACCTAGGTACCTGTGCGAAGAAACCCATGATATTACTGCGTTATTATTAGAATAAGAGAAGTCGGAGTTAGAGTGTTCCCTGCTGGAAGACACCAGTGTATATTTCTCGAAATTGAGGGTTATTTCTAAGTTGTCGCAAGAATTATAGGAAAAAGATAATTTCCCTAAGTAAATAGATAATCAAGAGAATCTATTCAGCGGTACACAACAAAATCGTCCATGAAGAGCCTAATTTTGGATCATTAACGTAACATTACGGTAAGTAAACTGCCGGCGAATCGACAGAGACCTATGCAACCGCGACATAATTGAATTCCGAGGTCAAATTGTGCCAAAACCACAATTTCATTAAAAGGCGCGCCATAGTAGAGGACTCAGGGATAATTTTGGCCACCACAGAATCTTTAACGTGCCCCCAATGCACGGGACATGGACGTTATTGCATTTCGTCCCCACCAAAATATGGCCCCCGCTGCCGGGACTTCATCCCAAGACCTCGTGCTTTACAGCCCAACACAATAGCCGCCAAGCCACCGCGGCGGGTCACGATATAATTGAGGATTCAAGAGAAAGTGATAGCAGTTTTCTAATAAAACGATAATGAGCTACGCGATCAAGCGCTTTCGAAGAATCAAGCAGCAGGCAGCCATTTCTTTCTTTTTTTTTCCTAATGTCCTTATTGCATTTCAAATCAGCCGTAAATTCAAAACAGCTGAGTTACTTCTCAAGGGTGGGTCTTTCTGAAGCCATGCTGACTAATTAAAAAGAAATTGTATGTTTCAAGGCGGGCGTGCACGTGAGAAACTATGATGTACTCAAGAATCTTGCAACTAGTACACGTAAAAAAAAGATCGGACGGTATTGTCCAGGAATGGTTCGTTTACCAGCTTTAAACTCGGGAATCACCCTTGCCGTTTTCCAATCCACAGTCAACGAACTAGCTGAAAACGATTGATGAAATATCAGACAAAGTTTTACTGGGCGAAGGCAGTGTGTTTTCTTTTAGGACTTTGAAATTCAGATCATCAATACCGGTAGACGTAAATGATTTTAGGTTTCGTATAGGTATTGCAACTTCCTCAAGAGTAACTTGATCGATTGCATAGGACAATATTCATGGTCGGAAGTGATAGGCACGCTAGAATGACCTTGAGTGAAAACGGATGTAGTTTGTGGTCCTTAGATATATAAGAGTAAAATATCAGTCCAATTGTTTCGGGATTAGAAATAAGTACCCAGTCAAGAAGTTGACACCACAGTTTGGGTGACTAACTCTCTGCGACAAACTGAAATCTAATGCAAAGTTGACGAAATTTAATGACTTTGGACGAGAGGAAGGCAACAGAGGCCAATCATTGCCAAAAATGATGAAGTCTCTGCAAAGGTATACATTTTCGTAGGACACATCTGCAAAACTTTATAATTGCTATTTCGCATATCTTCCATCAATGAAGGGTTAAGAGGAAGCTTTAGCTCGGGTGCTCCTGTCTAAATACATGTAAAAGGAAAATTCGTTTTTCTCGGCAACCACTGACCGAATTTGACGAGGTTTGTTGCGTGTAAAAGACAGACTTAAAATCTAGTGACTTTTTATTTGGAATTTTCGATTTAGGTCTTCATCTTTTTATTAAAAATGGCAAAACTAAAAAATTTTCAAAAAACTAAACTGTAAAGTTTACAACTTTGTAACTCAGTAACAAAAACTGATGACACAATTCTTTAATTTGCATGTAGTAGTGCATCTAAAGCGGACAATTTAATATGTTATTCATGAATCTAAAAACATTTAGTAATATGGAAATGCAGCTTTTGAAGAACCCTTGTAAACAATGTAACAAATTCACGTAAGATATAAAATGACACAACGAATTTGTCTGCTTTCAACGATCTAATGGTTGCCATTTACAAAAACGCAATATCTTTTCTTGAGGCAGAGCTATTAATTTCAAGACTTCGTGCTTCTATTTATTTCAAACTTTCGAAATTTTGAACATCCTTGTAACAATATTCAGTCCTAAATCGAAATTCCTCTTCCAGCAGTCACTAGAACATATCTTGCGCTCTCAAATGCATCAAATTTCATTACAATTGGTCCAGGGGTTATCTCGAAAAATCGTTTTTGCGTTTTACATGTATTTGAATAGGCCGCGTCAGAGTTGGGCCCGAGATAAAGCTTCCTCTTAAAAAAGAGGTCGGTAGCCATTGTCAATTACCAGTCCTGCAGAAAACGCAGACACTGAGCCAAAACAATCTCAAGATCAGAGTTCATGTGAACTATGAAAGAAGGAAGAAATTTTTTATTGCAAGTAAGACCCCACGACCTTTCTCTACCGTGTGATCTTGTCGATATATATGCAGGCATTCTTGGCACCAGCAATTTTATTATCATTCATGTTTGAGTGCAAATACATTTCTATGACAAGTACGTCCGAGTCGTTATCATTCAGAAACGAGCAGACTTCATCGCGTTTAACCGAGGTTCTTATATATCTGAATGACTGCGACAGCGAACGTATCACGTTTAGTTTTTGAGACCGTTCAAAGCCGAGCGTCTGTGTACACTCGCCTAGATATTGGGTAGCCGAAACCAAAGAGCTAGTTGATGGGTGATACAGTTGTGAGCAAATATAATGGACATCTGCGAGCGTGTGCCGAAAAGCATGCCAGCGCCACCTGGTGCAACGCTGGAGTGTGTCACCCTTCTGGCTGATTCTTCTTACTGGCAGTACGCAAACTGACGGAGCCTTCTTGCTTGACGCGTTGAAAGCGCAACATCATTTCGTACAGAAAACGCTGATCCTTTTTATTTGGGCACTCAGGTGAAAATTTTCCGCTTGTCTTAAAAAAAGGAAAGTTTACCTATTACAGTTGTTCGGACTGAAACGATCGAGCTGTAGCACAAGTTCAAACCGAGGTGCTTTTATTGCAGGACTAAGCTGCTGAGAACACATACTTATAATTTTTAGTTTGGATGCTGTGCACTCCTTCTCGAAATTATCGTCAACGCCAAAGAAAGGAAGGTTAGAATTGTGTACAGCATATTTCACGTTCACGTCATTCGCTCTAATTGGACAGACAAACTAGGCACGCTAATAGACGAAAAGGTTCACATATACTGCCCCGCAAGGCAAACTCGAGAGTCGTTACTTTATCACTTAAGTGCTTCATTTCCTTCCCCGTCGCTTCTTGCCTGTCCTTGAGGCCTTTCAGTTACCGCCAAAGTGTCACCCGACCATCTCCAATCCTGATGATAGCTTCCATAGCGGAATCAAATGAACGTGAAATGTCAATATCTGAACAAGGATAACTTTCAATATCGCCTGCGACTCAGAGCTGCTAAGTCGATGAGACGGGAATGCACCCGCGTCGGTAAACGTAATTGTTTCACAGCAACACAAAGCTACACCGGGCAAAACAACACTGTTTTGCAACGATTGTCAGACTTCGCACAATAGTCACCTTCCATCCAAATAACCGGCCAAAGCAGAGTAGGTATGAGCGCCACCCTGGCGGCGGTGTCGTGCTTGGAGAAGAAAGCCGTCAGTAAGTGTTTATATCTTGCGCCACCTGCGCCGATATCTTCAGAGATAGCATCCGAGAAACCATGTCGCTAAATGATCCGGTGAAAAGAAGTCACACGTGGCGGCACTAAGGGATCAGAAGCGAGGACTGTTTGCCTATCGCCCGAGCAGTACAACAGCAACTTAGGATCTCAGAAACCGAATCCAAATAGTGCAACCTGCAAAACTACAGTATCGGTAAGCGCAACATCCTGGCCGCGATCTGTCAGCGTCTTCGTGCCGCGGACTCGTCTAGGCTACCGGGATAGCCCAGACGTCATAAGGGGGTGGAGACTTCCTATAGCTCCCTTGGCACACTCGGTCGCATGCCGATACGCGGCGGCAGCGCCGCTTCCACCACTGGCGGTTGCCGCATATCCTATCGGAAAGAATTCACAAACAATGTCTGCATGACGTCACTGATGAGGTCAGAAAGTATAGGGAGAGGACGCGCCGCGGGGAGGACGAGGCCTGCCGAGAAGCCCTCGTCACCCTCGTTTCCCACTTCACATGCAAGCGGCCTGTGTTCGTACTCTCTTGCAGGTCTGCTCGGCCGCGCGGTGACATTGGCCAAATCGCGGAGCAGAACCCGTCGAAGTGTGCAGTGTTTACTAAGTGCTTCTTTTGCGGCCGCCTTTTCAATGGAATCTTCTATTCAATTTTTTAAAGCACTGGGACAGCACCCTTACGCACCGGTGCAAAGCAATTATAATGAAAAATATTTATATAGGAAACTGTCGGTACCTACCAATATTTGCAGCTAACACATTATATTTCGTTATTTCATGAAAATACTCGCTTTGAAATTCCTAACTTGTGGCCAAGTTTAGGGCTGCCGTTAAACTAGTCCACAGATATAGTGGTGAGTAGTATGAAGAAAATAACTCCCTGGCACCATCAATCGGTAATTTTTTTCGTGTGTTGAGAAATCGATCAACTAAGGATGGCCGAATTCTCAGTCAACTAAAATGCAAGTAAAAGTTGCCCGTTTTTGTTTTTATTAACACATTCCGCACTGTAAAAAGACTGACTTCCACGCAGTGCGAAAGTGTCAATCTGCAGAATCAATTTTCATTCACAACTGAAATTTGTTCATAATGAGCGAACACAGATTCCAGAAGATCCGAACAAATCTGAAAATTAACCCCCACGGACTGATCACACGGAACTTGACTATCCCGTATGTTATAACGGCGACACATTTCGCGGCTTACAGAAAGTAGGTAGAGTGCAATACACGTATTTCATTGACGATATAAGTAAGGACCCAGAGAAAATTAAACTGGACACATGCAAGATGTATGAACATGAACATGAACAAGGTGTAGCCTATAATTGTTCTCAATATTTGAACTACATGCAGAATGAGGAAGCATATTTTTATAGAGCTTACAAGCGCACATGATCTTCGTGTCATAATACATTGCGTTATATTCATACATACAGGAAAGCACGGCAATGATTAGGACACTATTTTGACGCAACATCAACGCAAGAAACCAACCATTCATAAAAAAAAAAGCATAATAGCACTCTTCAGTGCAACGGGGATTACCAGTTCGTATTTAATTAGCATTAAATAGTATATACTTGTAATACTGAATACATTTCCTAGCGAAACAAATAACAGTGCACCTCGTCTATAACACAGGTGCCGAAAAACTTGCACATACCGAAACTGAGCCTACAGCTTAAACCTTTTTCAGTACGACATCTTAGTAGAGGTGCATCAGAACGCAGCAAGAAATTACATGCGTGCATCCTTTTGCCGTCATTGCTCTTGAAATTTGATAAAACATCATGGCTGAGTCTTTTTTTTTTTTACTTTAGCCTTGGCTGTATGTGTCGACAATGCATGCACAAAGTGTATAGCTCAGAAAACACGCACTCAAGAGCAATTCAGTACAAATATTTCACCGACAGCAGGTGAACTGCCGTCATGACGATTGGGCCGAGTGACACTGCTCCTATGTCAGTCCACTCAGGCTTGCGGAGAACTGGCTTACTCGCGTAAAATGAATATCTGCTCAGAAAATGAAGTGAAATATTTGCGCTTACCTTCTCTCATTAGGAAACGTGAAAAACTTCGCACAACTGGAATTACCGGTGTTAGAACACCACAGAGCCGCGCAACACATGTGATGCCCCGATTTAGCCATCTTGGTCTAATGCTTTGTTGACCAGGTTTCCTGCGTCTTCCGTTCCTTGCGCGCCTAAGCATGCGTCTCTGCCTTATCTTTCCCATCTTGATACTTGGGACGACAACCTAAGCAGATGACCAAGCGCGATCCGACTTGTGATATCGCTGAGCGAGTGGCAAGGGTGAGTGGCGTTAAACTCGACGGACGCATGAGGATAACCCCTTGCCATGCTTTGCTCGATTTAAAATTCGCAAGAGAAATTAAAAAAAAACTAGTTACGATATCCGGGAACCTCTTAGAGCGCTCATGTTCCTTGACACCGAAACTACCACCCGCCTCCCAAGGTATGACGTCATCGCGCTGCGCTATAGGTAAATGTTAAGGAAACACGGCTCGTAGAGTTCTGTTGCCGGTCGCCGTTATTGTCGATGGTCGATCCACCACAACCTAATCGAGGGGATGCGGCCCGATAGCGCACGGTGGCAACGCTCTCTTCACTTCCGCCTTTCCTGTGGAACGCCGGCTTGGCGTCAAGCCGTTCGCACCAATCGGATACTAAGGCGCAACGCTCCTCTCCACGTTATCTGATTCGGCTCCTCTGGCTCGGTCCCATTGAAATCCTTGCCCACTCTACCCTTCCCTCTCCTCTCTTCAGCGCGTGAGATAAGGAAAAGCCGTCAGTACAGTCAAAGCCAAACAATTGGTGTGTACATCATAGCGAAAGAAATTCATAAAGAGGGGACAGAGCGAAAGCTGGCAACAGAAAACACGTCACGCCTAACATTCTTCTCATCTGTTATCTGATGCGAGCACCGAAAAAAAAAAGTCAGATGAACCTGCGCAGAGCGTTTTATTACTTTTATTCTTTCTCGGTAAAACTAAAATATTCTGCGTATAAAAGAAGTTACAGTTTGCGACGTATTTGCGTCACCTAGCGACAAGACAATGACACGTCAGACGCACCATATGCATGCGTCATGCGCCAAACACGCCACCGAAGCGAGCGAGCCCGGCTGCGCATGTGAGCGCCCGCCTGTTCGACGACCCGTCTGTCTTTGGTGGATGTAGCCTGGTTTCTTGGGCTCCCGACGTATTCTGCGTTCCTTCTGCACTTCGACTTGGCATCGCTACGATATTCGACGACGGCAAGGTGAGCAATTTTTCTTGAGGGTCGTCTGCACAGTATTTAAAGCAATTTAGATTTACACAGCATGGCAGCGAACGTAGTGACGCAGTTAGCAAAAAACAAAAACAAAAACAGCTCGGCTGTTGCAGCCTGTTAGTTTGGCGTTTACGGAAACTCTCTGTGACAAGTTTGTAGCGCTTTCTCAGACCCTCCACGTTACTATAACTAATTTCGGTACTTTTTGGAGTACTTTTGAAGCACGATGACCGCACCCAGCGTTTTGGCGCAGTTGGCGAAAAATAGCTCGGCCGTGGTATGGTGACGCTGTTTCGCGTGTACTGAAGCTTACTGGACAAGTTTCTTGCGATATTTATGCCCCCCCCCCCCCCCCCCCCTCCCTCAACAGCATATTCCTTCTTTCGGTATTCAGACTTGCCGAAAACGCGACAAGCTATTGCCAATAGTGATAACACGAAAGTGTGCGCGCGTGTGTGTGCGCGCGCGTGTTTCTGTGTGTGTGTGTTCTTGTGGTTCTCCTAGATTGTTTTCCTTTTTTATTTATTTTTGCGCATGAGGCGGGCCCTATGACGACGAGCCCATTCACGAGTGAACTCTCGCTGGCGCTCGCGGTAGGCAGCTTCTTCCTCAGGAGTACGCACTACTCGTGGTCTCCCCGCAGTTGTAGTTATAGGATGCAATGCGTGCAACCACTAATCCAAAGCTCCGTATATTGAGCACAAGGCCATCCACTGGAGATGCGGGCGCTGCAATCGTTTTGAAGATTGGTTGGATTGGTATGACGATTGACGCGGCGGCCGCTGGCATTTCTTGCCGGCGCAAGAAGTGCTGGCAGCCACGCGCTCCTGGTATGGCGTTTCAATCGCTGGGCACTGTTCGTTTGCCGCAAACCGTATAAGATTCGGTTATAAGATAGCATTCTCACAGGAGGAAAGGAGTTGCAGTGACACCTTTCCCCCTGTTGAGCTTTTCTTTTCCTCTCCCGCTTAGTCACGTGACCCTATTCAGCGAAGTCCGACAACGACGGCATAGGGTCCGCATAAACAGCATCACTGTAATATTGAAATGCACAATAGAATTGTTAACAAAATCACTAGTTAGCTTTTTGACTAATTACCTTCTGGCTAAAATTGCAATTTAGAAATTCTAGCCGAGGAATTCGCAAGGTGGATCCACTTGGAACGAATTCTCAGGATGATACCAGTTTCTAGATATTAACTGCCGAACTTTGCGGAGAAATGCATTGGCATTGCGGTTACTTTGGTGCTTCAATGCACAAAACGACGTTTTGTCCAGAAAGTAAGTGGAACCACGGTGCGTTATTACCGCAAGTTTGACGGCGCTTTTCGCGTGAATGGTGTCATCCGCACAATTCTTTTCAAGTGGATGTGCCTTGTAATCTCACCCGCTAGAATTTGTATTTTGCAATATGGGCCATAAGGTAATTAGTTAAGAATTTAAGTAATGGTTTTTGTTAATTAGTCGATTGTGCCTTTAAAATTTTTGTGCAAGTAATGTCCGCTTTTTCGAGTAGGCCAGCTCAGGAACTAAAATTGGACTCTCTGCCACAAGTAACCTTTAAAAATGTTTTAGTGTTCTCGCTGAAATACCCTATATACGTAACGTTCTACAAGAAACAAATTCCGTGTTCACAAAATACCGTTACGCTAGAATTGCTCGTAAGAGCAAATTATTGCCTATCCTGATGCATGTCGTGGGAAAGCGCACATGCGAACAAAAACCACTGCGAATTAGGCCCGAATCATTAAGGAGACGAATTCACATTGGCCTTTTCTTTTTTTTTCGTTCGTAAATGCCCTATGCCACTGATCGGTCGACTTCCATAAAGCTAAATACTGGCACGTTGTACTGACGGTGAAGAGAAACGCAGTTACACAACTGCGAGTCGAAAATTCTGCTCCTTACAGAGTGAACTTATGCCCACAAAAACAACTGACACTACAGGAACAGTAATAGCGGCGAGCAATTACTGTTCGAAAAAATTGATGCACGGATCAAGCGCGTCGGCCATTTATGTTCGACTCGTCGCAGATTCTGGCACAATCACTGGCCCTCGCGTGCCTTCTAGAATTTACGCCACTAGTCCCGTCGCGCGTGCAATCGGATTACGTGCAATGCTTTTCTTTTTTTTTTGCTTCGCTGCAGAATCGGCGATAACATTCGAGAATGTTTCGATAGAGCATACGGCGTCTTGCGCTGAGTCATGACATTGTAACAATTATTCGCGGGATGAAAATGTTCACTGCTAAAATTTGAATAAGTACGCGAATTAACATAAACAATACAATTGCCTTGCACTTACTCTTAAGAACAATTCTAGCATAAGAACTTTTTTTCTTTGTGTACCTCAGGGTTCAGGAGCCGAATTCACAATGCCTATCGTTCATGTACGTGCTCTAGCGCTGAGACAGTAGCCTTCGCTAGCTATACGTCCAACATAATAATTGGTTGAATTTTTTTACAAGCAATAAAAGCTAAAAACGTTTTTCAAATACAGGCCGTTAATTTCTTGTTAGTCGCTAAAGTTAGCAATATCGATTTTTTCTAGCGACTTTTACAAGGTAGCTTCTTCCGCAGATGTGCATATTTACGACAGCGTTCAATTTTACCTGAAGCAGTGCTCTGAAACTACCTCCAGTGCTCTGAAACTACGTCAGTGGTGCGCTGACAGGAGTCGGCGGAGAGGCAGACGGCACCGCAATGATAGCGGCATGGCGACAGGAGTTGGCTGGCAGACAGATGGCAACGCCTCGGTGACCTGCTCTTGTATCACCTTTCGGATGTCCGAAGACATACAGTGCGTAGGGGCGCTTGCATGGCAAGGGAGAACCCAAGCTGTCGAGTAACTTCCTCACGCACTATCTCCTTGATATGTGCGAGGATCGCTGTGAGGTCGCCGTCGATGGTCAACGCGGCGAGGGAATCGTCTGCTGACGTCTCCCGCCGAGTTAAGACGCATTGCTTACGTAGTTCGTCGAAGCTCTGGCACAGGCTCACAAGTTCAGACACGGTACGTGGGTCCTTAGCCACCAACATATGAAAGGCGTCGTCGCATATACCTTTCATGATATGCATCATACCGTTTTGCTCAATTATGGAAGGATTCACGCGCTTGCACAAGTCAATGACGTCTTCGATATAGCTCGTGACGTTCTCACCCTGCTGCCGCGCTCGGCCGCATTGACGCTGTTCAGCACGAAGCTTGCGGACTGCGGGGCGACCAAACACTTGCGCGAAGCTCGTCTTGAAAGTAGTCCAAGCGGCGAAGTTAGACTCATGGTTGCAAAACCAGAGTTTTGCGACGTCCTTCAGGTATACAACAGGACGTTCCGCAGTTTCGTATAGCATCGTCCCACTTGTGCGCGCTCCCCATTTCAAACGTCGACCGCTAAGCTTCTACGTCATTGTCATCGGTGTCGCTTAGGAATTCAGGGGCGCTATTCTGGAAATTCCGCCATTTTTTTTCGATGCATGACGTAGGTGCGACGCAAACAAAATAGCGCTGGTGGCCCCGTTTTGCTTACGTAACGTGACGCCAACTTGACGTTTCGCCTAAGAAACTGAAACAAAGGCACTGAATGTAGCGTTATGGGTAAAGCAAAACAGTTTTCCTCCGCAGTAAAAATAAAGCAGCTATCTCAAAGCGTATGATTATTAACTCTTAAAACGGTTGCACCCTTTGAGGTGTATATTTGTCCCACAACTATAATCGTCATCTGCCTTGCTTGCGTTTCCTTTCTTGAAAACTCGGTGCTCGCTACTTTCCTGTCGAGAATGCTGCGTCACACTGATAACGCGCGTGCCGTTCGTGACTGGGAAGTACCGGGCTCGCAGCGTTAAAGGAAGGAAACGCGGGTAAGACAGATGACGATTATTGTTGTGGGACAAGATACGCCCCAAAGGGTGTACATTTTTCTAAGAGTGTTCCGTCGAAAACGCTTCTCGCTTCCGTCGTCTGCTGCGTACAAGCCGTCGCCTGCTTCAACAGCTAGGATGCGTGTCCCCGGAAAATGGAATGAGTCATCGCATGTTGGTGCCAACGCGCTTGTTTTCTTGCTTGAGACAACATACGCGACACACCAGTGGTGATGCGCGCACGTTCTAGGCCACGTTATCGCTATCTCGTGAAACGGAAGTGACTCAGCCCGAATCGGCTGGATGAGAAACGGCCGAATATCACTGATAGCGTTGCGGGCGCCAGAGATATCCACTAGCACGACGAAAGCGCCGGCGTTGCCATGTCTTGTTCATTTCGCCGGTTACTCGCACCGCGGGAGGAAACTTCAAGGCGCCGCCTTGCGTACATTCCTTTTTATAAATTAGAAAGAGGCCGTTGTCGTAACTTTTGATTGTGCGAAAAGGCATTAATCTTGATTACAATACAAATGCAGCAGTGAAAAGTGGACAACATTGCCGAGAGCTTGCTATGTTCAACCAATATTATTTCGTACAAACGCGTTCTTTTAAAAAATGATGGCCCCAAACACAAATGCCAACGCCACCCGAGAGCGATGCAAATACTATGAGCACGCGTTACGAACAAAAGATTTTCGTGGTGCCCAACGACGGGGAAAATGTGGCGATACGCATTCCTCTCGGCTGCCATTGCATATGGCTGCTCATTAGCATAATTCGCGCGGCTCGTCGCAGCAAAAATTATGGCGGAAAATCTCAGCAATGGCGGCCCAGCGCAACGTCACGCATCGTCAAAATGACGTTTACGAAACAGCCCTTCCCGTGACGCTCCTCCCGAGATATTGCTTCAGCCAATCAGCAAGCTGGCATGGCGCATATCTTGGACCACCACCACACTTTCGCGCAATTGCACATCCATTGCACTGGTTGTGCATGCTTTCGCTCACATTCTTTTTGAAGCGCTAACATCTCAATATAGCTGCCACGGACCAGAACATGTATTAGTCAATAAAATTTTCAGCTCCACGTCACGTTTAGTCATCTTGATGAAAACGCAAAATTGCATTTCGCAATACTTCCGCTTCCCGGCACAAATTTCAAAACACGTGACCTCTCGACAGCCAATCAGAGAGTAAACATGGCGGATAATGGCGGCCATGCAGCCGCCATGCGTGTCCAGAATAGCACCCCAGGATTGCGCCGGCGCAGCACGCTCGGCACGATGACGGACGGAGATAGGGCCACACATTGCTGTTTGGCGGCATCAAGCATTGTCGGAGCGGCGGTGGTCAACGTCCGGCTTCGAGCTCCAGGTTTGAAAAGGCTACCAAGCACATGCACCACTTTGATAAGGAGACTTACTGACGGCAAACGACAGACGAAAACCAACACAGTCCCAAGGGGACAACAGTCTCGGCCCCAACAGCTCGTGACCCATTATGCAAGAAAAGGTGAAGCGCGCAGACAGGAAACAAGCGAAGTGGACAACACGAACACCACTTCTCTTGCGTCCTCAGTGCACGCCTCACCTTTTCTTCCATAATAAATCCTTACCAACTAGCTCAGATTTCTGTCGTTCTAAGCTCGTGATCTGCGCGCGCGTCCTACATCGATGATAGCGCCCCTTGTTGCGGTTGACGTCTTGCACGCCGTGCAAAAAGGATTCACGCCCACCATGCCCCGTCGAAACGAAGTGTGACTTCCTAATTCGCCATGGTTGTCTCAAGTGTATGCCGGTCTGGCGGAAGCCCCGCAGTGTTTACAGGCTCCTTTTGTGTGTGTGCGACTTTAGAGGGACCCTTTCTTCGAACTGTCAAGCTCTACAGGAGAACTTCCGCGAACCACCAACGCGCAAAAAAGGATAAGCGTCTACAATTCCCGCACCTGACGCTTGGTATATACGGAGGCGAGACGCTCTTTCCTTGCTACAGGCTTGGTATACCCGGAGGCGGGATGCTCTTTCCTTGCTGAAGGCTTGGTATAACCGCAGGCGGGACGCACATTCCTTGCTGCAGGCTTGGTATATACGGAGGCGGGATGCTTTTTCCTTGCTGCAGGATCGGTATAACCGGAGGCAGGACGCTATTTTTTTGTTGCAGGTATGGTATTCACAGAGGCCGGACGCCCATCCGCAAAACAGATTCTGTGCCTGTCACGTGACGTCAACGGGAGCAAGATCCCTCCCATAATTTTAGAGCGCCTATTTAAGGGGCTCCGAAATGTACTTTTGATCACTTCATTCTCTTCATATCATCTTTCACCAACCTTTGAATAAACCGTGCAAGTTTCACACTAGAAATTGTCTTGTCCTTGCCTTGTCGCCATGGTCTACCGGATGCCTGCCGCCCGCCGACAACGCCACGCTACCCAATAGTAGCGTCGGTCACGCTTCGATAAACAGGCGTCGCTGTAACTCGGAAGTAGTAGGGTACTCTACCCTGGAGTACGCAACATCGCTACTCACGTCTCCGCTTCGTGGGACCTTTAATTTTTGCGGGGGCATTTTGTCTATGGCGCAATTGGCACCAAGAAGTTGCCAAGGGACATCGATGCCACCTTCTGCTTCCACTTCTTGAGAGGCTCTAGTCTGAGCTACAGTCGTTTCTGTCATATATAAGTTGTTCTTCCTTAAGGGAAGAGAAGCTCCTTCGACAGTGGTCATGCCGTTTCCTGTCGGTGGCTAATGGACGTGTATGGCTTAATTTTCGACCAGCCTTGTTCTTGCTGTCAGGCCATCAAAAGAATTCATTCAATATGCATAGCATTATGCAATAGCATAGCAACAGCAATGGCATAGCAATATGCATAGCGTTCCTGCGTGTGTGCGGGCTCTCATATAAATCATCATTTTTCTATATACACAGCTCAAAGCATCACTACAAAATTATGTAAAGTGCCTCCATTACCTCATTGAACGTAACCATTTTGTACATTGACAACTAGTTTATGTGTAGTCGTGCGTTTCCGTGGGTCTATTTGGTTATATAATAGTGAGCATGGACTCGGCCACTTCTTTGAAAACATGCCGTGTACAGAACGCTTCGTACTTATACAGGTTATATAGGTTTGTACTTTGTATAGGTTATCGTCCCGGTGGAATTGTGCCGTCATTGGGACTCAATGTGTTCCTACTGTCTTTTGTTGAGATAAGCTTTCCCTAAACAGCACGCCGACAAGTGATTTTCTGCGACACGGGGCACTTATCGCTATCGCGTTTAAAGGCGGTTTGAACTGCTACCACTTGTTCAGCAGCGCAACAATGCAGCCAGATTGAGCAATCGTGGTGGGTACAACGCGAATAACGGAAACATAATCACATGTCAAGGCCATAGCACGAGTTACGTGGTTTATAATTAGCTGGTGGGAACTTCGATCTCCCTTTTCAACTGCTTGTAAAAAGCCCAAATGTTTTTTTTTTTTTTTTACAGCGTCACTAGACTGCTTTTAAGTAAATTTGAGGAATTTGAGAGACACAGTTCTAGTGGCTCTAGACTGCCAAGTTTTATTTAGACCATCCATTTTCTTAAATAGATTTTAGAAAATTGGCTATTGAAGGAAAAGTTAGAAGTCTGAAGTTTGCGAGCACCTAACTGTTCACCAAAAAAAGATATCGCACTTTTGTAAAATGCGTCTGTTAGAGCATCTGAAGCGGACAAATGTGGTGCATAACTCTATAGCTTATGTGACACATTTACAATGTATACGAAGGTTTCTCAAATGTTCTTCTAACAAATTAGGGTGATATTCTAGAGCAATGCACACTGAATCAATTTTGCCCGCTTAATGTTTCCTAATCGGTGTAGTTCACAAAAATGCGATATCTGTTTTAATCCCCCTGTCAAAGACTTGTAAACGCGATACTTCAGGCTTTTTTTTTTTTTGCAATGTTAAAAAAAATTTGTACAAATATGACTGTTTCTGAAATGGTGCCAATGTCAGAATGATACCTATACAAATTCGCCCAACTGTCATTTCTTAACAGATGAATAATAAAACATAAGAAAATGCATCGAGAAGTAGCACTGAAATTTTTTCGCCTATAATACATCTACAAAAATCATCATTCCCTC
The DNA here is from genome assembly GCF_038994185.2 of Dermacentor albipictus. NCBI lineage: Eukaryota > Metazoa > Arthropoda > Arachnida > Ixodida > Ixodidae > Dermacentor > Dermacentor albipictus. The sequence goes on from NC_091825.1 coordinate 86,446,458, forward strand.
TAAAAAAATATATGCAAAAAGGCTTTGATATATTGGTTATGTTTCAGCTCTATGAGTCACCAAATCTCACATAATTGTAGGTCTTAAAGCTGCTTAAAGAAAGGCAAAGCACTGTTGCTAAAGCGCTCCAAATTCGGTGCCGTCGCTTGAGCGGATGCATGTGATGATAATGAGAAATATGTACTATGAATAATAACAGTATTACGCTTGTTGCTTAAACAAAATCGGTTCGAAGGAAGACAATTTCAGGTTGTAAAAGTGAATGCCATGTTATGATATGTCCATTTGTTCTATTCGACACTTAACTTATAGTTAGCTTCAATAATGTACAAAAAAGAAACAAAGCCAATTAAACTGTAAAAATGCCACAATAAATCAGGCTTCGAGAAATCCACGCTTTCTACTACGCTTGACTTTGACAGTAGACTGGTAAATCTTACGCAGTCTCGAAGGAGATGATTGCTTTTATACCGCTTTTGAGTGGTAACAAGGGCCATGAAGTTGCGTTCTCCCTTGTTATGTTGCTTTGCTTTAGAAAAGAAAGGCAAATCCAGCCAATGGCAGCAACTCTTGAAAGTCAGCAGTGCGAGGATAATTCGGCTCCTCGGGTGCCCAGCAACACAGAGCGTACGCCTTCACCAAGACGCTGCTTGATGCACAATAAAAAGCGCTGGGGAGCGTGCAACAATAAAGTCTTAGAAATAACAAAACAAATGCGAAAAAGTAAAAGTAGCGAGCATTTGTTCGAAGAGCGCAAGATGACGAAAGTAGACATTACACTCGGTTTACTTTTTTTTTAGTTTGTTGATGCTTCACAGTGTCTGCCGTTCTGCTTCAGGGCAGTGAACAGCCCCGTGCGGCGAATGTTCTCACTCTCTAGGCGGTCGCAACGCCGCTCCTGACAACAGCAGTAAAGCCATATATCTGACGTTCCTAGAAAAGCCACAGCGCGGTTAGCCCAAGTTCAGCGATGTAATTTCGCTCTCCTTGCGAGTCCTCGTCTTCGTCTGCCCGAAACCACTGTAATGTCTTCGTACCCTTTTCTTTTATAGTTTGCTGGCGTTTGCAGTCTTTTTCTTTTTCTCTGCGCTTGACGAACTACTTGAATCTTGTAACGTCGCGGCTTCACGGCACGATCAATCGGTAAGATCAACAACTTGTATACTACCAAGTTCTGATGGCGGGCAAACTGTCATGGGAACGGCTGCTTCTGGGAAATGCACATAAGCCGCACTCTTTCCTTTGAGCCCCCCTCCCCCCCCCATCACCACATACACACATACATATTTGCTTTTAGGAATAGACCGCAACACATGCTTTTTATGCGAAAGCATCAAATGGGCCATTGAGCAAAAAAAAGCACCCCTTCTGTAGCACAGAAACGGCACCTAAATTCGCCTTGGCTGCGATGCCACGTGACGAGCGCGCCTCTGCAGATCAGAGCGGGCGAAACGGTGTTCTCTGAGGGGAGAGGGCATCACCGCGAGGCCATGTCACTAGAGCACCTCGACTTTAGTGTACTAGCCTCGACGGAGCTCCGTTGCACTTGGGCTGCACTTCAAAAACACGACCTTGCTGACGATGTCTTCTTGTACCGTCGGCCCTCACCTAAACGAGTAATTAAACGAGTACTTCACATAGTTATTTAAGGCGCGGTAACACGGGGTCGATGCGAGAGCGACGAGAGACTGGCGCCAACGATTCGCCGACTGTGTCGCTGAGGCCAATTTATCATAATGGGCCGACAATGACGCAACCGACGGGCGCGAGATTTAGTGCGATGAACTTTCTTGTCGATGGCACCGACAAAATCAGCATGCCGACCATGAACGCTCAACCGAACCTCATGTGACAGCCGCAGCGCCTTCGCTTGTATTTATAATTATACGCGGCCAAATGATTCGAAACATGCCTTCGAAGCTGAAGTACACACGATTCAGTCCTCTAAAGGCATGCACATGAAGTTTGAGTCAATGTTTGTCTTGTTTAGCGAAGGTTCGGTTACGTCTAGCCCGGTCGAGTTCACGCACCCTCTATCGGTGGACCTCTTAAAGATAAGAAGTTGGGACGAAGAAAACTGCTCTTGTAGTTCAATTGGGACCCTATAGCGATTTGATATCCACTACTCTTCACTTCGCACGGTGCGTACAATAAGCGGCAGACGGCAGCACAGCACTGTGTCAAACTCTGTACGTCACCCTTCCCGAAGGCTGCCGGTCGCATTCACTACCGTAGATGGGCAAGTCTGTACGTGTTTTTATGCTAACATATTTTTTATTTACAGGGAAGCTCTGTTTACCACTGGGTCATACGAGAAACTGGAGACAGTGCATTCGATACGGGAGCATAAATTCGCTCAGTTTTTCCAATGGTGCGCCTCAACTCACGCAATGATCATGATTACTAGGGACTACTTGCTTCCATCATATATAACGATTGACAGCCTTAGAGAACAGATTCGACATCTGTTTCGCGTATCCAGTCACTATATTGCTGCTTTACGAGCAGAAACACCTCAACGCACATTTTCCAAACTTGCTGCGACACATTAAGGCTACCTATACCGACGGGTATTACGCCAGCAGCAAGACCTCTGTTACCCGTGTGGTTCCTACGACCGCCGCAAGTACGCCTCACGATTCCGCGAATTACGAATAAGACTCATCATTCAACAGAGGCTCTATGTCAGTTCACAATGTCATTACTGAACTAGGCATATTCAAAAAGAGCAAACATTTACACCGATGGATCTGTCTCAGCGACTATCTCCAGAGGCGCTCCCGGCTTTACTAGTTACAATTATTTTCAACGTGTCCCATATAACGACCTCGACGGCAACAGATCTTGCCGCTCTACGTGCCGTTGTTAATTACATGGTGCAAACCAACCCTCCAAAATGGCTAGCTTTTGTGACTCCAGGGCAGGCCTTCATAGTCTGCAGTCAGCCTTACGACGCAAGACCCATGAACAACTGGTGTTTGAGACTAGAGACGTTCTCCATAAAGTCTTCATAAACGGACATGACATAATCTTCCAATGGCTTCAGGGGCACTGTGGCATCGTCGGAAATGGCCTTGCTGATGCTAGCGCCCGCTCAGCCCATACGAAACGCTAACACTTCCTATACCCTTATTAAGAACATGCTTCGAGGGGTCTTCGTTTACTTGCTTAAACCAAGACTGAAACTTTTTGGAGTACTCTGATTTTCTCCAACTGCCGTCTTCACGAGCTGGATTCTAAATTGAAGCTGCATATTCAGTCGAACTTCCTCCGGCATGATGCAACTTTACTGTGCCGCCTTTCGTTAGGGGCGGCTTTTACGAAATCCTAGTTATTCCTTATTGGAATGTCCGACACACCGATCTGCCCCTCGGGCAACTGTGAAGAGACGATCAAGCTCGTGTTGCGTTTTTGTAATCTCTGTGACAACGAACGCAACGTTCTTCGGAGGGTGCTAAACCGATTAGACAGACAATTTTCAGAGACTAAGATTTTCGGAGGATTGCCCCACATGCCGCAGGCTTACAAAGCGACGCGCGCACTGCTACATTTCATGAAAGCGACTGACCTCATTGACCGATTATAGGCGTGAAGTTATGGACATCCGCACGTATTCACACCGATAGTACCTTCTTCCCTGCCTCTCCTTTCCTTTCTTTCCTTAAACCCCTTCCTCTGTGTAGGGTAGCAAATCGGACGTGCGTCTGGTTGACCTCCCCCTCTTTCCTACCTTCCTTTTCCTCCTTCTCCTCCTCCTCCTCCGCGTTTTCGCGAGTGACCTACGTGACCTTTAGGTCAGCGTTTATGCCGAGCACAGTTTTCTCTAATAATACTTTATGGCACTCGCAAACTCTAAGTACAGTGAAGGTAAAGAAAAGCGAGAACAGTACAGTGAAAGCTCGTTAATTCGAACTTCAATAATTCGAATTTATGGATAATTCGAACTGTACGATTTGGTCCGGCCAAGCTCCACAGAAGTCTTTGTATAAAGAAGTCCGTTAATTCGAACGCGAGATGGTTCCCTCACGGATAATTCGAACTACGCCAGCCTGGCACACGGCCAGAGAAACGCACCTACTGCCTACACACAAGGCTGTATTGCCTCCGAAACGGAGAGAACGGCGAGAGAAGGCAAAATCGGACAAAAATCTAACCGACGCGGGGTCAGCCAGAAGGCAGCGGCGGCTGCCGCCTCTCCGTTCTACGTAACCTCGGAGACTTCTTGCCCGTTGCGAATCTCGGAGGCTTTGCAAATCTTGTACAGCTGCTAATGTTGTGCGGAGATGGCACGGCAAGCTCCAAAACACAGCGAATCAAGTACGTCGCAGCTGCGCTTGCAATCAAGAACCAACGAATCAGGGCCTTCGCCACCTTCACATGTTCAGCGTGTTTGTCTCGGCAGTCTTCGTCGGTTGTGCACCTCTTTTTTCAGCTTAGGAGGTATCGGCCGTCGCGATTCATTGTGATGGTGTTAAGCCTCGGTTAACGTTCGTTTCGGTGGACATCGGTGGTGTGGCAGCGTCGGACCCAGAGCTTCGACTTTCGGACCCAGAGCCATCACTTTCTAACACGCCAAATTTCTGACACGCCCTACTGCTTCGAAATCGCAGTGTACTGCTGCTCTCCTTCACTTTCGTTAGTTCGAACTTTCGTTAATTCGAACTGAAGCGGCTTCCCCTTGCGGTTCGAATTAACGAGCTTTTACTGTAATAACAGCCCGTAATATATGTGTCTGGAACACACTTGCCGTTCTTTAAGTCGTTTGGTTGCTCATATTGACTAGTCTCGGTATGGACCAACATTATTCAAATGCGCAAATATGTATGTTTTGCTACGATTTGACATTCTTGAATATCAGTGATGAGCCGTTTCGACAATGTCAGAAGCTGCGATCGTAGATGGCGCTGTAAACAAATACAGTGCTTTGGCAAATCCAAAGTGCAAGCCGGTGCTCGAAGACTTCTTGAATATGCGAAATGTCTAATGGATGTGCAAACGGAATGCAAAAAGCGAGGTGCAGGAGCAGACGTCAGCGACAACAAACTCCAAGGCAGGCATGTAGGCAGACGGAACTCGGTTTGCCCTCATCAGGGTGCATAGCTAACACAACAGCGCATTCAGGCCTGCTCGCCAAGTAGTGGGTGAGTGCTACATGAGTTCCCGGCACACTTCCAAAATGTTTCCAGCGGCTGGCGACAGAGGGCAGCACAAGAACATGAAAAATGCGGATTCTAGGCTGTGCGGGCGACGTCCCGTTCAAAGCGGTATGTCAAACCCCTCGCGTTCCATTCTTCGGAACTCCAGGTGGTCAAAATATTCCACGGTCGCCCACTGCGGCGCGCCTCATCACCATGTCGTGCGGTCGTCTCTCTCTTATATATATATATATATATATATATATATATATATATATATATATATATATATATATATATATATATATATATATATATATATAGGATGTCCAACTGATCTCGGTACCTATTCTGTGCTGGCCACTTCGGCCCATGGAATAACGACTGTGGCCTCCCGTCAACCTCTTGCGCTTTTGTATCGAACATATATATGGTGTCCCAGCTGACGTTAGCCAAGCAGCTAAAAGAAGAAAAAAGAAAAGAAGAAAAAAAGCATGACGCAGGACACCATTATGAGACATACGGCGTTTGGGCGTCTAACTTCTACGAGCGAATACCGTAGGCCGTATAAGCGTATACTGCACAGTGTTCCTTTTTCTTCCTTTCTTTTAACAGCTTCGCTAACGTTAGCTGGGCCACCGAGTAGAACTGTGCCCATGCGAGAATTTTTGATAAGGACTACACTGGAGATGTCGGCAGTAATCGATGCAGCAGCGGCGGTATCGCGAAGGCAGACGATGTACATTTGTCTTTTACCGGTCCCTTCACAAGAATCCACAGCGGGCAGCGCAACATCGCTCATAAAAATGCATGAACAAGTGGTCGGCGACAGGAATGTCTCGCTTCGGTGCGCACGACGTATTCGCCGAAGTGGCGCTTGAAACGGCTGCGTCACGAAATTTATGCAAAATCTGCTTTCCTTATTTGCTCATTGGTCTCGCACCGAGGTCCAGGCAGTCCTCGGTGCTTTTTGGTTCGAATGCTACAAGCCCAACGTTTTGGAGGGCATTTCTTTATCGGTGTGAAGAATGGTGTATATCGCCACGTGCGCCACATCTTGTTTTCAACCCAATTGTTCTATACTATTGATTTCCATACATTCTCAAATATTAGCACATTTCTCGTAGTCCACGCTCAAACTTTGCGCAGGCTATAGCCAAGCAATGGAGTGCAGTTGGACCGTTCCACTGATTCTCATGCGCAGCAGTGTGGAACGCAAAGGGTACCCCAAGCTCGCTGAAACACATTTTCGAGCACTATGTTGTCACCGAACATACATGGCCTTTATGTTGCGTAGAGACGTAGGCAGAAAACGAAAAAAGAAGGTTATTGACCGTTCGCGCACCTTACAAGCGTTCCTTCCTTACAAAATATATACACTGACGACCCGTATTATCTCGTCTGCCAGTGAACGGGCTCGCAAATCGCTCCATTTTATCAAGAGATCGAGAAGCGCAAGACGAAGTGTGCGCAGTCAAGATATCGGCTTGTATATGAGTGCAGGCACTTTGAGTTTAGTACAATATACAGTCTTTGTGAGGTGACCATTCTGGAATGTATATATTTGCACGCTTATGGAAGTCGGCTTATCGTATTATTTTTTATTAACTGATATTTTTTTTTTACTTGGCGGGTCTTCTTACACATGCATCAAAACGTTCGTGCGTCCCTGTGCCTGATGCTACTGATACTGAAATAGCTAGGTTTCGTGGCTGAAGCTTCTCCACATGCCACCTTTTGATGATCGCGAACGTGACTTGAGGCTTCACAGACCATTGCAGTGTCAATCATCAAAGCTTTAACTACCGCTGCGCTAGTCTAACACCGACTGAAGAAGACGAGTGTATAAAGCCCTAATACGAGGGACGTTCCGAATGTAAATTTCGTCATTTTTCTTTAAAGCGAAGATGGCACATCAGGTGAAGCAAACAATTGCCATAAGAATCCCCACCCGTTGCTGGTTCAACGACGGAAGGAGCATCAGCGGTGAAGGAATGACGCCGTCAGAGCGCCGAAGAAGAGAGCGTAGCAGCAGACCGGCATGCCGGAGGTTATTCGACCACAAATCGCGATGGCAAACAGACGTGTGCTCACAACGTGGTCGCCAGTGTAAATGCGAGCTGTTATCCTGTATGAAAGGGCCCGTGGGAGAAGTGTCCCTCATCCGTGAACGCCGACAGATCGTGCATGGTGAACACGTAATGTCCCGGGCCTTGCACCGCAGGGTACCAAGTTTTGCCAGAGTGGTGTCTTCAAAGTGATTGCGCGCTAAGACAAATTACTCAATGTCGGTGGAGACCACCTAGAAAGATAGTGCAAGGTGTATAGTTCATGATGCCATGGTGTATCTTTTGTCGGCAAGAATGTTTCCGAAGAAAAATAAACGACGAAACTTACTTACGGAGCGCCCAGGGGGGGCATGTTTCCACAAACATGAGCATAAAGTCAGTATTCGGTACGTGAGATATCAGTTGTGCGCTACAAATGGAGATATAGGACAGTTCGACGCGCATCGCACACATGAAGCCCTAGTAGCGTTGTAGTATTTCTTTGTGGGCATGGCGACGACATCATGGCGCAAAATTGTGGAAGAAATGTCAGTCTTTGAAGCTTGCGAGAAAATGCTTGCGTTAAGTGATGTGCTCAAAGCCTGGAGGAAAATCAAGAATGTGGTATCATGGGCTTCATCACAAATTATGACCGTCTGCGCTTCTGGCTTCAAATTTGTATATTTCTTTCTAGAAATATAGCGCAACAGTTTGGGGGATAATTCTAACCTGTACCAAGAATAACTAAGTCCCATCAGGTTCGTCGTCATAATTACATAAATGGTAACGGATACTTGTTTTTCATATAGCAGTCATATTATTAAAGGGGTCGGACAAAGAGACACAATCTCTCCGATGCTATTCACTGCGTGCTTGGAAGAAGTATTCAAGCTACTAAATTGGGAAGGCTTAGGAGTAAGGATCGACGGCAAATACCTCAGCAACCTTCGGTTTGCCGATGATATTGTTCTATTCCGCAACACTGCGGCCGAATTACAACAAATTATGGAGGACGTTAACAGGGAGAGTGTAAGAGCGGGGCTGACGATTAATATGCAGAAGACAAAGATATTAAAAAATAACCGGGCAAGAGGAGAGTTCAAGGTCGCAAGTCAGCCTCTAGAGTCTGTGAAGGAGTACGTTTACCGTGGTCAACTAATCACAGGGAACACTGACAATGAGAAGGAAATTCAGAGAATAAAAATGGGTTGGATCGCATACGGTAGACATTGTGAGCTCCTAACTGGGAGCTTACCGTTATCATTGAAAAGGAAGGTATACAATCAGTGAATTTTACCGGTGCTGACATATGGGGCAGATACTTGGAGACTGACAAAGAGGCTTGAAAACAAGTTAAGGACCGCACAAAGGGCGTCGCAACGAAGAATGCTTGGCATAACTTTCAGCGACAGAAAGAGAGTGGTTTGGATCAGAGAGCAAACGCGTATAGACGATATTCTAATAGACATTCAGAGAAAAAGATGGCGCTGCTCTTGTAATGCGCAGATTAAATTACCGTTGGACCATTATGGTGACAGAATGGATACAAAGAGAAGGAAAGCTCAGTAGAGAGCAGCAGAAGACTAGGTGGTGCAAAGAAATTAGGAAATTGGCGGGTGCTAGTTAGAATCGGTTGGCGCAGGACAGGGGTAATTGCAAATCGCAGGGAGAGGCCTTCGTCCTGCAATGGACATAAAATAGGCTGATGATGATGATGACGACGACGACGACGACGACGACGACGACGACGATGATGATGATGATGATGATGATGAATAGATATGACATATTTGCTCTAAGAAAATGCGATGCTTATTATTTAGCGGGAGGCCTTGTGATGCAATGAAAACTCTAATAACAGTAGCGAAACAGAACAACATCTCGATCATCTCGTCAAATCTGGAAATGCATGTTCTAGAATACAAATGTTCTGCGTTATTCTTTGCACTAAAGAGATGAATTATCGTTTGTGGTTAGCGGATGGTTACATTTCAATTAAGTGCTCTGTTCAAGATTCCTATCTAGTCGCCACTAGTGTGAACAATCAAGAGTACGTGTCGTCTCTTTATGGAGACACCATAAGTGAAAGGGTTATGAAACCTACATCCAACTCTTTCCATCCAACTGCATCCAACCAGGACCCTACGTGTTGAGAAAAGGCATGCATCACGCAGGAGCAGTTTGAACAGCTTTTACAAAGCTTATTCCTCTTTGCTTCTATGTACAGCGTTAGGAGGAACAAATGGTCTCACGTTCTTAAATTTTTCACTGGCTGGTTACTTGGCTCGAGTGTTCTGCCCGTCTGCAACAAATAATAATTGAAGCTCGCCGTTAGCCCACTTATAGCTGTTCAAATATGATCCATTGCGATCGTCCGGTAAAATTACAGCAACATTTGTAATAGCATAAAATTAAACTTGGAAAAGTTACTTGAGTAAGAGGGCCAACAACTAAACTTCATGTTATTCTGTAAACACAAAAACGCTAGCGTACAAGGCATTCGTAACCTTCAAAAATGATTCCCATATTTTCATATAAAAAAGCTAAGAAAATCGCCGTACTAAACATATTAGCACTTCAAGCCAACGAGGAAATATTACTGTCAGTAATATTACAAAGGGTCTACGCAGACATCAAGGGATAGTGAAATGATTCAAAATGAGCGGAAAATGTTGCAACATCCACAGCAATTTGCAAACTCGTAAAGCTTTCCAAAAGTTAGGGTAGTGTACACAAGTCGTGTTAGTGCAGCTGATGAAGGCGAATGTTGGGCTCTGCATTCAACAAAAGATCATTGCATGAAACACCAAAATGGACAAGTGCCAAACCTGATCCCAATCGATGGTAACGCTTCTCGTGCATGTACCATATATACTCTTGCGTCCTCACAGCTCCTGCATTCCTCTCTTTGAATTCCATGGTGCCCACATCTATATTAGCCCGCTCTCCTTCACACAACCCCCCCCCCATAAAAAACCAACGTCAAGACGTGTATTACCGAACCCAAAATTGTAGTCGTAAATTTTTGCGCACCAGACTTACACCATCTCACCACCTCTGGAATGTTCTGAGATGCTGTAAATTAAAGTACCACTGCAATAACAAAAATTGATTCTAGCAAAACGTGGTCGCTGACGCGTATAAAATGTAGTGACCCTGAGTGGAATGGTTCCAGGCGGCGGTCATTATTGTTATATAAAATACCTCTTCCCAGTGAGACATGAAAAATGTCTAGTGGGCGTGTGGTAGTAGTAGGGTTTTGTATTGAAAACTTGAAATGTGACAGGCAGCGTGATCGTAGCAGCGACCCATAGATTGTCTCGTGCTATATACTTCAGTCAGGTTTTATTTTTCTGCTTCCCTCTCTTCACAGTAAAGCCAATTGTCATGTAACCGGCTTTCATACATCTTTGTTATTCGATATTGTGCTTTTCAGTCATTTTAAGACTTTGTAGCACAATGTTGCTCAGGAAGGTAGTGAACATTGTATTTCTTCAGCTGTATGGAGCTGTATGAGATGTTCAGTTTTGCGAAGAGAAGTAATATAGCCCTATCTATTTGGTCAATTACGCAGCGTAGGGCACTGTTGGCAAGGGCTCTGGAACAGGGTGGGCGGGGGGTGGCAAGCAGAGGGAGCGCGAGTCCTTCCCCCCCCCCTTGAAGAGTTTTTTACGCGTCTCAGCCCATGTCCTCCTCTCTTTTTCTTTCATCCCCACTGCGCCTTGACTGTCATATCATAGCCTTCCTGGCAATTGGTCTTCTGCTTGTTGCCGGCATGTCGAATAAACAAAAAGAAATGGTGATCAATTCATCCTTCCCCATCTCTCTCGTGTTATCTGCCCCTTCCCTGCAATGACGCCGGCGGGACAAATAGGTAAACAGTGGTGTTTCATCTACCGTCAGACATGTCGGGCACAAAATTTCGCAAGCGCCCTAAATTTCGAGCTGCACAACTTGAAGGACAAGTTTTCAGTGAGCAGTACTTGTCGATTCCCTGAACTCTTCTTTTTAACAACTCTCTTCTCGCTGTGTCTGGGCTGTCGAGAACACGTGCTACACTGTTGCAGGGGTAGCTCGAAAGTGAGAGGCAAATATGTAACGAGCCGAGTATTGTGTATCCACCGCACCGCACCCAAATTCAGAAAGTTTGCTTTAGTATAAAGCTGTCGGGCAAAGTGTCGTAAGGCCCACATCTGGCATGCACCGCTGACAACACGTGCAACTAGGCAAGATGTGAAGAATGTAAGCATGTTTGCTCGGCGTAGTGTGTAACACCTGACTACGGCGTCGATACGACCGTCTGCCTGATCGAACCACCGCCACGAGCAACCTTGATTAGTGTAAAGAAATGTGGTGTCACAACGATTGTCTTCCTTCTTTTGCTTCATTCACATTCATGATTGCAAAGGCATGCTAAACATGTATGCGCATCATGCGCTTCGTCAAGCACCGTGCCTATGCACGCCAATCACGTCGCAAAGGTGTCAACGGGCTAATAAGTGCATTCTTCACACGCCTGAAGGCTAGGCATCTAAGATACACCACCGAAAGTCTTGCACAATATTACGTCACCCGGCCACTAGCATTCGGCGCGGTCAATGCCACCTGCGCGGACATGTCGCTTTCGCACACTGCGCTTCGTGCTATCTTTGCTCCGATAAAAAAAGGGGGCGCAAAAGGATCAGAGTGCGAGCTACTCAAATTACGCAGTAGTTGATGAAGACTACGAACTTTGGTTAAACAATAGCCTTTACACAATTTACTGGCAGCGACCGTCAAGCTTTCTACCGCCTTGTTTATATGAATCCGCACTGCTCCACATCAATCACGCAGGGATTGGGGTGTATGCCCAATCACATACGCGAGCCGTATGTCCGTCATGATTCCGGCTTTTCAACAAAAGGTTGGCAGTTTCTTAAAGCGCTTATGTGCAAGAGCCGAAACTCTACAATGTATTACATCAAACGCATGTACGTTTTTCTTTACTTCTTGAGCGGGCATGTAAATTTTACTATTTCATTCGCTCGAGAATTTTCAGTTAGTGGTAGGTGCCAGTCCTGGGTCTCCATCCCAGCAATGTAGCCATGCTACACATGAAACATGCTGTCATGGTAAGACTTGTCGAATAAAACTACGTTTAAAACAGCAGCCAATGGAAGCAATTTAAATCTCGTGACTTTCGCAAGAGCCCTGTTGGAACTTCAGACTGCCACAGATATCGTCGACGGACAAAGCCTACAGTCTGATTGCATCCAGTCGTCCCAGTCATCACCATCGTCCACAGATTGTTCCGCAGTTGTCTCCAGTGTTGAGGTTATGCGTACCCCACAACCTTAAAAGGAGGGTGGGCTCCCAGTATACACACAGATCCATGACAGATCTGCCAAGGTGACCGCACAAGCCGAATTAAAAAAAAATACTTTTGTTCTTTTCGTATAAATGTTTTCGACGTAGGGGCCATGCAGTCGACCAAACTGAAAGAAGAGTGGAGTTGAGCGAGTCAAGACAGGCAGCACGCAAGTGCCTGGCGGTGGCAGTTCACTCTGGAGCAAACCCAGTGAGGTCGTCAGCTCCTTTTGGCCTTCGCTCACTTGCTCTCCAAAGCTACACATTTCCAAGAAACAAGTGTAACTGTTCTTGAGAGCGGGATTGGTCTGAAAAATTCGTGTGGCTATCCCACGACAGCGGAAGCGATGTAGTGCTTTGTCACGAGTGCGTTTCATTTTCCGAGGGAAAGGGCTGTGGGCTTGGAGCAGCAGATCCAACTTTTGTGAGGTCCGTTTTTAATAACCGGGAAAAAAGGGCTGCAGAGAGGTTTCAATGGCATGAAAAAAAAAGCCAGTTATACTTAGATTATTTGAACCACGACCTGTCGAGGCGGGAGGTATCCGTGTTACACAGTTCCTAACATAGCAGTGTAGCAAGCAGCAGGACGAAGCTAGTAAGGCAGTACTTGTCATTGTAAGCTCCCTCCTGCTAGCTGCGTCGCACGGCTCAAGATGTGATTAGGCGCACTAAATACAATCTAACTCTACTTTATTTCCTTTACTAAATGTAATGGGCTGTTTCAGCACTGAGGAAATGCGTGGCAAGAACAAATAGATAAGCCGCGACGTTCAGAACGAGTTAATTGAGATCGTGGAGCACACGTCTCACAGGGAAATCGTTGTAGACGCAAACTGTCTCCCGTTCGATGGCGTAATAGCTGGCCGAACAACGGATCTTTTGTTGAAGAGCAGCTTGCCATCTGTGATGGTTGTGTGTACAGGGTACTGAACGTCCACGAAACCTATATTTGTCTGTGCGACGAGCCAAATAGCAGTGCTGACACGCCGCACGTGGTAATCCAATATTTGATTTTGCGCCTTCGCCTTGATATCCAGAACATTCGTCGCCACTGCTTTGAAGGGGCAGCTACCATGTCTAGCCGTTTTGCAGCAGTCAAAAAGAAACTTATTCTAAGCCGAGATTTCTGTATGTACATTGTAGTAATCATTGTCTAGGTCTTGTGTTGCAGGAAACGAGTAAAGGCTGCGATATCACTGGCGATGCTTCGAGCACCGTAAAAGATCTTTCCAAAGTCATACTTGAATAAAAATGTTCAGAAGTGTGTATTCGCCCATTGTTCTTTCCTCAGGAGGAGATCCATCGGGTAAGCCACAGTCATTGCCAAATAACTTACTGCCACTGTGCCAGACAACGGGAACAGTCGTGATAAAGTCGATGAAAAGGTTCACTGAGAACTACGCCAAGATCCAAGAAACACTGCGTGAGATCCTTCAGGAAGCAAGCTCGATGGCAAACAATGGCAAAGCCGTTTTGAATGGTTACCAAGCGTTCTTGGGAAAGTTTGAAACGTTGTTGGGAGCAAATATATCCATAGCTTCGGTTCGTCCGTGTGAGGAGCTAGCAAGAGTCATCTAACGCTCAACGTTTCGCGCTGTAGTTATGAAAGACGTTCGCCTGTGGTCTGAAACCACGTTTCAGACGTTGTGGGACCACATGAGCGCTGTTGCAACTCGGTTATGTCCGAAGGAGCCCGGCATTGGAAGGCCTACAAAGCCGTCGAGGAGGTTTGAGATGTTGAGCACGTTTCTCCCGCCACTTGCGCTCGGTCCCAAAACAGCATTGCGCAAAGAATACTATGAGCCGATCGACCGTTTTCAGAGTGAAATGCGGCGGCGCGTTTATGAGCCTGGCAGGGAGCAGCTAGTCAAAATAGAATGCACGCCGTTTCCCGCCGCCAGAGGAAGAAAATTCTAGATTGGCGACCTAAACGAGGAATTAGGTGGGCACGCAGCTGTCTTTGATCGAAGCCTTCTCTCAGCACAGTTCTCACCTTCTCGTTATATTTTGTACGATGTCGCGTCCATTTACCGATGTCGAAAGAGCTACTAGACCAAGTCGTGAAGTACATGCAAGTTCTTTCTCTATCTGTATTTTTGGCTTTTGCAGAACGATCATTCAGTGCTTTATGCAGAATGAAAACTATTTGCGGAACCGCATGGCGCAAAGGAGGCGAAGACATCTTGTCACTGTGCACGCTCACAACGAAAGGATTGCGAGGCTCAACTTAGAAGCCGTGATGAAAGAATTTGTCACCGGGAAAGCTGAGAGAACAGCCACTTTTAGCTTTCGAGGCGATGAATAAATTCTGCATCTGTCATCATACCTTTGAAATCTAGAGCAGACTACGTGCGCTGATTATGTCAAGCTATCCATCTCTCTCCTTTTCTCTCTTCCTGTTCATTACCACGGCCATGAATTTTCGTTCCTGAATCTAGAGGCGGGCGGTTTTGAGCCGTATGGTGAAGTGGCACTGCTTTGAATAAGCTTACGCGTGTAAAGGATGAAGCAGTGCATACCACAGTGTTCCGCGCATCTCTCCCCTTCCCTCTTCGAGTTCGCATTTGTTTTCACGCGCAGAGAAGATAGGAACGCGGGTTGTAAGCGCACTCTCAAGCAGCAAATGAAAATACGGTTTGTTTCATTGAGCTTCGCGTGACGACAAGGACTGATAACCCAAAGTTCTCCCTTGTAAGCCGGTGCGCTGCCTAATCATTACTTGTATATTTTACGACTGCTGTAACTACGCCTGCAGAGCATTGATATTCATACCTCTTGCCGTTAAATATGTAGAGTTGTTTGTATGTATACCTATTATGCATGCGTGTGGTAGAAAATAAGTACGAGCTTTTTATGATCCTGTGTACACCGAACAAATGAAACAGCTTGATTTTCATGTGATACCGAATTAAAAGCAGACCTCAGAGTGGGAGACATCATGTCTATATGCGTTTCGTGTGCTTATGTTTGTGCCATTATTGTTAGTTTGATTTTCCTCTTTCTTGTTTAATGAATCTGCGCCTTAGGGTAATAACAGGGAACGGATAAAGGCGCCGTTGTTTAGTTTGTGTTTTAAGGTATATTACTATCATGCAGTGTTTTTTACACACGTTTAAAGAGCGCTTGCAGCATCGATACTTTTCTGATTAAAGATCTGCAAATCTGGAGAGTAACAAATGTGATTCGCTGAAAATTCAGCTTCAGAATTTACGTCGTGCGTGTGTGTGTGTGTTTGTGAGTGTGTGTGTGTGTGTGCGTGTGTGCGCGTGTGCGTGCGTGCGTGCGTGCGCGCGCGCATGTATATTTAAAATTGTGAGATGAAGCACGCACATATTTATTTTTTTTCAAGCTCTTATATAGCAACTGGATGCAGTAGCCTTGCAGGATAAATGTACTACAGTGCAAAAGATTGTCCGCAACAAAATATTTCATGAATAATACGAACGCAAGACCTTATAAGTTTTTTTACAAATAAAATATCGTAGGCACCAATATGACTTCTTTTTCCTAAGTATCAAAAAAAACAGAAAACAATGAAAGTGCTACCGTTTCCTCGCCTGCGCTGTCCTTGCGTCGGCCATTTAGTTCGAGAAAACTTCAGGAGTCACTGATTGTAGGCCCGCGTCGGTGAAAGCAGTAGGTTGTGCAGGACCTACGGTTTTTCTGAGCTAGAAATTCGATCGTGGTCGCGACAATAGGAAGAAAAATGTGGCATCCGTGAAAAAACAAGAATCACTTCGAGAAAGCTATGGATAGCCTAGCCAACCAGAAAATTGGTGCGCGCTTTTCGTGCGAATGTGGCCGCTTGCTGGTCGATGGAGTCTGCGGCATGGTTGGAGCCAGTGCTTTGCCGTGGCGATTTCAGCAGGCCAGTTCTCTCATGACTTGTACTTCTCCTTTTCTATAGTGACAGGAAAATTATAATGCCGCGCAACAGAACATACTAACACCTTAAATTTATACGTGAGCAAGTCGAAAATGGCTGCGATGCATTCTTGCATTTCTAGCTTGGACTGCATGTGCAACAAATGCATATTTCAAGGGTCATGTGTGCAATCTAAATTAAAATATGAGAACATTCGGGGTCTAGCACGTATGTTTCGGATTACGTAGCGCTCAAAATCGGGGTACAGATTGTTTGCACGTCGCAGACCCATGTATTTACTCGCAACAGCTGTTCTAAGCAGATTATTTTCTTTGTTAGCATCATAGTTTATTATAGTGGTACACTTTAGAAAAATTCACTACATAAAAAACATTCCAAGAAAAATACTCAAAGGTGCGTAGCCGGTTGACAGCAGGCCCGCAAGGCTGCTAATGTATGCAGAAAACTAAAGAAAAAGCGTGACTTTCGATGGAGCAATGAGTTGGAATTAGAAAACGAATGTATATTACCCGAAATTCAGGAAAAGAGCGCGGGAATTGCGCATGCGCAAGTACTGGCATATTATTTTGTTTTTTGTTTTGATTTTTCGTTATGTAATATGTCAAGTAAAATTCATACCATCTCCCGTTTTCGACTATCGAAACGTCTTTCTGAGCGGCCGCTAGTCCTCGACGAAACCTGTTGAAGTAGTATCTGGGGAAGCCATCGGTGGTTTTGAAGAGCGGGTCCCTACTATCGAGCAAAGATGCGCAACGCATGTAATATGTGCCAGTGCCTGGATCTATTCCCAATTTGTAAAATGTCAGCTTCTTGGTCTTCAGGCCTACCCCCCTACCTTCTTTTCTCCTTCCTTTTACGGATCAATTTCAGTCTTCCGTAGTCCTAGAACTTCGTGTAAGCAAAATGCGGCATAATCCTCTATTCGTTAAATATGTTGCTTTTTCTTGGAAACTTGAACCTGCAGCTAAGCAGCTTGGAGGAACTCTGGGCAGCTACAGGCTTTGCTTTAAAATTGGATTGAGCTCCATTCATTTCCGCACTGCTTTCTTGCCTGATTGCAGTAGCAGCCACTCAGGGACTGCGGGAGAAATGTAGGAGTTTACTAGGGTTTTCTACGTTCCGACAGGGGACCAGAAAGATGGGTGTTTTAACATACATATGTGTATATATATATATATATATATATATATATATATATATATATATATATATATATTTATATATATATATATATATATATATATATATATATATATATATATTGTTCTACCTAACAATATTTACTAGTTGAGGCCGTGGTCATTGTCAAGAAATCCCTTAATGTTGATAATCACGGCACCACCAGAACTGCACGACGTAGTCGATCCATCGGTATAGATGTGCACATGGTTCCTGTACTTTTCATGTAAAAGAAGTAAGCTCAGCTGTTTTAGAGCAGGGGCCGGTAGATCTGTCTTCTTCTGTACTCCTGGAATCATTAGATGATTCCAGGAGTACAGGATGATTCCAACCAACGCGAGGAATGACACTACGCTTCAAGACATCGCATGTCACGACCTCAACGGCGGCAGAACTAACGGCCCTGCGTCGAGCACTGGAATTCATCGAATGTGAAAGAGCTAGAAAATGGGCTGTGTTCTGTGATTCGAAACCGGCATTACAGTGCACGCAGTCAGTTCTCCGACACGGATGCCATGACCAATTGACATATGACATCGCGAAACTTTACCATCATGTTCAACAAAAAGGTCACGAGGTCGTTTTTCAATGGGTACCTGGCCATTGTAGAATCAGTGGCAATGACTGTGCCGATAACGCTGCTCGCACAGCACATCATGACGAGCACAGCGTTCCAATTCCGCTTTCGAGGACAGACGCCGCAATGCAGCTTCGACACCTGGCACGCAGTCCCACATTGACCGAGTGGAACTCGCCAAACCTGCGACTTACACGGCTGCATCGACTAAACCCCTCCCTGCAACTCCGACCTCCACTCAGACTTCCTCGACGTGAAGCTACGCTTCTCTGTCGCCTTTGGCTAGGAGTTGCCTTCACAAAGGCATACTCTACATTAATTGGAATGACTGAAAGCGCAGCGTGCGAGGTCTGTGGCACCGAAGAAAACATCGACCACCTGCTGTGCCACTGTCCACGATACACCCCTGAGAGACAAGAACTTGCCAAAGCCTTTCAAAAACTGGACAATCGGCCGCTTTCTGTGCAGGTGCTGTTGGAACAGCGCCCCCATCGCCCGTCGGCCCATAAAGCGGTGAAGGCACTTTTGTGCTACTTAAGGACGACGGGCTTGTGCGACCATCTGTGACTATTAATGAAATTTCTGTAAGCCCACACACGTGAGCGAACTCACCGCAATTTCCTTCTTTCCTTCCCTCCTCTCTTTCCCGGTTATCTTTGTTATCCCCCTTCCCATTCCCCCGGTGTAGGGTAGCAAACCGGACGTTATTCTGGTTAACCTCCCTGCCTTCTCCTTATCTCTTTCCTCCTCCTCCTCCCTCTCTTAATGTTGATGGGCAATTTGTTCCTCAAATTGTGCACGAGTGTGCTTTGTGGCTCACGGTTCAGGCATATATGGTACATGGAAAACGAGGAAAGGAAAATAGTGTGGGAATCGCCAAACTGGATATAACAGAAATAGAGGGGTGGGAACAGCACTCTCACAGGGCGCTGCCAGCTCAGTTGGTAGAGGTAGATGCACCGGAAGCAGGAAATCATTTACTGATTGGCGCTGTAAATGATTCTCTGGGTCCCTGGTAAAACAATGACTATCATGTTTAAAGTGAGAGCGAGCCTAAATAAGGTTCTGACTTGAACTTGATGTAGGCCATACCTTGTATATACCGTCGTGATTTTGCGAACCACAGGGAAAGTCTGCTGTCCTGCAAGCCCTCGAGAGTCGGAGTGGACAGGTAGCTGGTGTAGCCTTCGGCTATGCGTCCAACCAGTTTCGCAAACTTTGTGTTTTACGCCTATGAAATACAACAAATTAAAAATGGTCGAATCAGGACGTGTACGTATGGTTATAGCTTTTGTGGAAGTATTAGATTATTCTGTAGACTGAATTATTACCCGGCAGGCGTTTTAATAAGTGATTACATTATAACAACATGTTCAGAATAGTTTATGCTTAATAATTTGCAAAAAAAAGAGTCCAGTATAAAGAAGGCAGATAAGTGCCATTTTCCTTCCCCTCAAAGGCAATACCGATAATTAAATAGAACAATGAATCCTTATAACAGCTCGAAACAACTTTTCCGCTAATAGCAACGCTTTCTTTAAGAGGGGTGGGACGCTTTGGGAGCTATGCAAAGGCAGCTGGGGAGGATCAGGCGACAGCAGATTTGTTGAAGGATGGTGGGCAGATTGTTCTAGAAAAACTGGCCACCCTGTATACGCAATGCCTCATGACCTCGAGCGTACCGGAATCTTGGAAGAATGCTAACAGAATCCTAATCCATAAAAAAGGGGACGACGAAGACTTGAAAAATTATAGACCGATCAGCTTACTGTCCGTTGCCTACAAAGTATTTACTAAGGTCATCGAAAATATAATCAGGAACACCTTAGACTTCGGTCAACCAAAGCACCAGGCAGGGTTTTGTAAGGGCTACTCAACAATAGACCATATCCACACTATCAATCAGGTGATAGAAAAATGTGCGGAATATAACCAATCCTTATATATAGCTTTCATTGATTACGAAAAATCTTTTGATTCTGTCGAAACCTCAGCAGTCATGGAGGCATTACGGAATCAGGGTGTAGATGAGCCGTATGTAAATATACTGAAAGATATCTAAAGCGGCTCCACGGCCACCATAGTCCCCCATAAAGAAAGCAACAAAATCCCAATAAAATAAAGGTGTCAGGAAAGGAGATACGATCTCTCCAATGCTATTCACAGCGCGTTTACAGGAGGTATTCAGAGACCTCGACTGGGAAGAATTGGGGATAAGAGTTATAGTAAAATACCTAATAAATAGATCCGCTGATGACATTGCCTTGCTTAGTAACTCAGGGGACGAATTTCAAGGCATGCACACTGACCTGGAGAGGCAAAGCAGAAGGGTGGGTCTAAAAATTATTCTGCAAGAAACTAAAGTAATGTCTAAATACAGTCTCGGTAGAGTACAGCAGTTTACGATAGGTAGTGAGGCACTGGAACTTGCAAGAGAATACATCTACTTAGGACAGGTAGTGACTGCGGATCCGGATCATGAGACTGAAATAATCAGAAGAATAAGAATGGGTTGGGGTGCGTTTGGCAGGCATTCTCAGATCATGAACAGCAGGTTGCCATTATCCCTCAAGAGAAAAGTGTTAAATAGCTGTGTCTTACCAGTGCTCACGTACGGGGCAGAAACCTAGAGGCGTACAAAAAGGGCTCTACTTAAATTGAGGACGACGCAACGAGCTATGGAATTCAAGAAAAAGAAATGGGCATCGGCAGCACATGTAATGAGGAGGGAAGATAATCGATGGTCATTAAGGGTTACGTACTGGATTCCAAGGCAAGGGAAGCGTAGCAGGGGGCGGCAGAACGTTAAGTGGGCGGATGAGACTAAGAAGTTTGCGGGGACGACATGGCCAAAATTTGTGCATGGCCGGGGTAGTTGAAGTATGGGAGAAGCCTTTGCCCTGCAGTGGGCTTAACCAGGATGATGATCATGATTATGATGATGATGACGACGACGACTTCTTCTAAGCTTAGATCAACCCATCTTTACCTATGTTGAATCCTCGGTGAATGGCCGTTACGAAATTACACCAACGCACAAATACGGGCACCCTGCCAGCGAACAGAACAAGCAATGTATCTTTTATATGCATAAGCATTTCCATGCCTACCCAACGAGAAAATCCGTCTGTCCGTCCGACCCATAATACGACTGAATTCAAGACAGGACCCGCAGCACCGAGCAAATTGACCTTCTTGATTGACATCAATCCGAACGAAGTGGCGAGAACACAGCGCACACGAAGCCATTAGAACTCGGCGCGATTTGTCCCCATTGCCTATCGCTATCTAGATAGTACCGGTGCGGCCTCCTCATGCGTGTCCGCCGCTACAGTGTGGTTGATCACGGTTGATAATGGTTCGGATCGAGAGGAGGCAGTGTGATCGGCCACGTCTACGTGTGAGGTCTACCAAACGTGACGTTATTCAGTTACGTCACGTACTACAGCACGCTTCAGCCAGTGCTCATCTTCCACGAAGCCGCGCCAGCATTTAAGCGGACCATCATCCAATTTGAAGATACAGGAGGAATGCCAAATTTAGGTAACTCCCTCAGGAGATTCACCGGGTAATTTTTCAACGCCAGAATGTCATAGCAGTTAGTCCGTCCGCAGAGATTGGCTACACGTATAGACTGTTCTACAGCGCGCGTTCTAAAGCAGTTCGGAATAATCCACTGATGCCTCTTTTAGAGCTCCTGTTTTAATTTACGGTTGTAAAGACCATAATTTAATAAATCAATCACTTAATAAACTATTTCTTCAAATAATTGTCCATCAACTCAGTGCGCCATTGATCAAATGTTCAATCACTACATCTAATCCGCTTCAGTGGATCTGCGAAAGAAGGGCTCACGGTACAAGCAGCACCCACCGATGCCGCTGCGTCTGTGGAATTTGTGGGTGTTATATGAGAAAGGGGCAACTAGAAATTATCAGTGTTGTTCTGGGATAGCCAGCGCTGGTGTAGCCTACCTTCCCATTCCTCAGGGGCCCCAAAACAGAGAGAACTAAATAAAGCACCATATGACAATTCGAGAACAGCGTCAAAAACAAAATCTGCTACTGCATCCAATCGGAAAGGAGGAAAAAAACATATGATACGAACGAATGTGCCAACGAATTTTCATGGCACGAACCGCTACCAATCAATCGAAAAAAAAATGGATCACAAGGATACTTGTGTTTATCAATTTGCGACGCTTATGGCTTTTTCTACATAATTGAAGGGACAGGGTGTCAACACATGAATGCTTCGCAAGTCGCATACTGTTGAAATTTCTTTGGACAAGGTAAGTAATTCAATGCTGCGTTTGCTTACGATATTTCTATCTTCATGTTTTCTTCTATAACCTTGCAATGTCCCGAGTTCCATACGGACGACGATCGAGGTCTACAAAGATTGGGGTACATGCAACAGTGGACCTGTCTACACAAGCCTTTTAGATTTTATAAAGACAACGGACCTTTATAAATTGGTTTAATTCCTAGGCCTTGAGGTCAATTACTTGTTTTTCATTTCGTTTTTAATAAAGTGGGTTCATCACTCACTTCCATCAAGAACAAATGAAATAAATTCTTGGCACCAATTTCTGGTCACGATGAGAAGACAGCTGGTCGAAATAAAATTATAAATGTTCTTTTTTTCAGTTACAACCTGAATACTAAATTCATAAATATAATCGGCTTGTTAAACTTTCACAGCTGAAAGTTTACTCGAGCGTGTAAAAAATGCAACAATGGGCTATGCAGCAAGTTTGCCGTGCTTCAGTCAACATATTGTGGCATCGAGCTCAGCGCCGCATATATGATGCATTGGGCATTTCACGGTTAACCCTTAATGCCCAATCAAAGCAGTGCACGTGGGCCCGGGTTAAATTCTCAGCAGGTGCGGTCGCGTTTCAATGGGGCACGTTATTGAATCTCAGGTCGTCAACATGAATCTAGAGCCCTCCTCTACTGAGTCCTTCATAACCCACTTAGCAGCTAAAAGACGTTGAGCAAAAATCACAATTGTAAATTGGCGCCCCACAATGTTGTTGCTTTCAAGTTACAGCATTTATTTTTTTAAGTAAGTCTTATTTAAAAAAAAAAAGGCAGTCAAAGAAACGAGGGGCGAGAGTGTTCCGAGCCATCACAAACGGAAAAGTTGTTGGAATGCTAGTCACGTTCCAACGCGCTATCAAAACAAAAGTCTGATTGGTTGCACCTTTGAAGTTTTTTTCCTCACAGATTCCCGCGTGCGTGATTGCAATAAAAGAAGAAAAACGTGAAAAGAGGCAACTATCCATACGCTGAGGCTCCCTATATTAGTCTCGAGAGGGGAGCGTGTGTATTACACACCCTATATACGTCTTTTATGGAGAAGCCATTGTTCCGAAGACGACACTGAGAATGTCATCCTAAGTAGGTCAACAACTTGGCGCTGGATTTGAGAAGAGAGATATCTACGGAATGCTCCTTTCACCCGCTAGCGCAGTCACTAGATCACCCCGCCAGCAGCTTATGCCAATAATACTAAGCTATGCAGAGCACGCGTAAGAAGTTCTATGTGATGATTGCCGCGGGGTTTAATGCCGAAAGTTTTCGTAAGTGAGCTTCCTCGAGAAGCACAAAGACCTTTCACGAATTGCTCTTGCATATTGGATGCAGCATTGTGCTTGTTGCTAAGCAGGAAGTCGTTGTAACATATAGTCCAACACGTAGCAGGCCCCCTCGAAACCCTCCAAACCGGCAAAAAAAGAACAGGTTTCCCAGAACAACCGGAGATGAAATCAGCTGGAAACGTGGCGCTCACTGAGACAACTAATTTCGGGCGCTTGCTCAATATTCCTCCCTCGTAGTGGCATCCATTACAATGGCCAAAAAAAAATGTTTGCTTGACCCTCATCCGCTATAAACAAGTCTGCTTTATTTTCATGTATGCCTCAACGTATGTGTACTAGCATGGGTGCACAATTTTATCAAATGGGACACTATCAACGCAAAGTCAAGGAACATCGAAGCACTTCATGCCAATGTATTGCACGGATGTTTCTTGGGAATCTTGATTCTTTCTTGCAGTGTGCGGGACATTGTTTTGTCTTGGATGACTCAGGTAATAGATTATAACCCAAAGCTAAGAAATTAGCCTTCTGCTATCAATAAGCGGAAGGCAAGCGAAATTTGGGAATCTAAACAGGTAAATGCCGGTATCACTGGCATGCTCTGCGATAGGTGACGTCTCAAACATGGTGACAATGACATGTTTCAAGCTTCGCAATTTCTTCTGACACATGAAGCGCAGTAACATAGCCTTCGAGATCTGTTTTACAGCACAAACTATTATGGTCTAATTTCCGTAGCCATTTTGGTTGGCGATAGTGTCCGCTGTCGCCGGTGTCCGGAGTCCGTCGTAGCTATCGCCTAGTGCGCGAGAAGTCACGTGATGTCACAGGCACCCCACGTAGCGTCGATGCGAGCTCGCTTTACATTGCAGTTACATATTGCGTCGCGTATAAAGTCATGCTTATCCAAGTGATTCGCATTTTAATGTTTAATGCGTGCACACGCATTCACACAGGGACAATGGATCCTTTGAAAGGAAGGAAAATGCCGCGTCTGTAGTACGACAAGGACAATGAAGAAAAAGAGACATGTCGCCGGATTGGGTGCATTGGATACTGCAGTTTCTATATGCATCATTTCGTAAAGAGTATCAAGGGATGTGACATGTGCGCCGAGCAGCCTCGCTTCCTGTGTTACCTCTACCCAACCCGTTATGGCACCTCCTCGCAAGGTACGAACCGCTCCTGAAGAAGCCACTCGTAGAGGTACGCGCGCTGCTACAACCAGGCACCGTTGTCCGTCGGACTCAGGAGGCCACTGTCCAGAAAGAAACACAAGCCGCAGGTCGATGTCGAGAACAGGGCGAACAATTTAGTTGGGTATCGAGAAAACGACGCAAAAAAATTTCGCCTTGATACGGTGGGTTACTAGACGGGCACCTCAACTCGTACCGACTAGCGTTCAGGAACGTCAGGCGCATCACTGGGGATGAGGTCAGCAAAATGAGTGGTGGCCTGCTAGCCAAGGTCGATGACCGGCTGCGGCAAAGAACTGGCCACTACAATTCTTTTGGATGGCTTGGCGTGATCATGTGTGGCGATTTGGGTCAAAAACCACCCGTGTGGGTAAATCAAGTACTTAGACGCAGCAAGAGCCGCCAAAACCTCCTTACCTCGGCGGTCACGTGGCAACACCTGTCATATTTTCCCCCACTCTAGGTGGTGCGACAAAAATAAGCCATGTTTTCCATGGCTCTCGCCGCCATTGGTGATAGAAAAGCGCATAGACGTAGAGGGGAACGTGCTGCAAACTCGGTTCGTCACAAAAAC
Source organism: Dermacentor albipictus (assembly GCF_038994185.2). Lineage (NCBI taxonomy): Eukaryota > Metazoa > Arthropoda > Arachnida > Ixodida > Ixodidae > Dermacentor > Dermacentor albipictus. The sequence goes on from NC_091825.1 coordinate 86,472,004, forward strand.
AGAGACATCTCGAAGATGTCCGCAAGGTGTCCGTCTTTTCTACGCGAAGAAAGACGTGGAAGCATTCAGTGCCTTAGACACCATAGAAGGTATATTTGACGTGAGAACCATTTCTGCCAAAGATGAGATTTATGGATACAGAACTTCCAGTGGACTGAAATAGTCTCGTAACTGCAACACGAATGTAATCTGACGAGGTCAGCCCTGCGCATTACGTAGATACCCCTCAGGAACGATACAGTGTGCTTGCACAGTTTTTTTTTCTTTCAAGCCTTGAGGCCTCAAAGAGCTCGTATTAATACCCTACCCTCCTAGATTGGACACAGCACGCTGTATTGACACTGTTATGTGGATTTACTATTCTGCAAACGTTTGAATGTTGGTGACAGCGCGTGTCACCTAATCGCGAAGGATATGTCAAGACCATAGAATTTGATAATACAACTATGAGAGAGAACGCTCTTGCTGAGATCAATCCGCCGTCATATTTACGACAGTTAGTACTTGGATTTCTAAAAACTTTGTGCTTGTAGTGTCAAGGGTTCATGTGGTTATATTTACTGCGCTTTCTCTACCTTTATTGGTCTAAAGAAATCTTTAGAAATCACATAAAAGGAATTTTTTAACCACACAAGGAATTAGGAATTAGCATACTTGCACGGTTCGTGCACAGTTAGTTTCGCAATTATAACTTAATATATTGTCGAAAATAAACAGCTTGTAATGTTACTTACTTCTTCCGAGCCAAAAGCACAAACTTTAGGCGAATCCATGTACTCACTATCAATCTGACTGAACCTGCGTGCTTGCAGCTCTCATAGAAGTTAATGCGAGCTTCTTCTTGTAACCTTTTCAAAACTCTAGCAGCAATTAAGGTCGTTTAGAAATAACTTTGTGCGAATGGTGGGCAAACGCTGTGCAATGGTTTGAGTTGAACCGACTTGAACCGGATGGAGCACTCGATCCTCTCGGGTTTCTCGATCCTGTCGGTCATAATTACCGATGTACACCGCAGTATAACTTCCTACTGCACGTTTCTAAGGCAGCACCGCATTCACTAGAGGGGATTTGGCCCGTTTTGAAGGAACTAACTCGTGGCTTAGTGGTAGCGTCTGCATCTCACGTTCCGGAGACCCTGGTTCGATTGCCACCAGCCCATTTTGCAAGATGTTTTCTTATTTATGAAGTGCCTTCTGGTATTTATCGCTCACGGCCAACGCCGCTAACGCCGACACCAACGCCGACGACACCGGCTTTTCTGCGACACGAGCTCCTTAACGCCGTCGCGTTAAAAAGTTGCCCGTGGTTAAGCTCTCGTTAAACCTTGTTGAATTGCGAAAGCAAGAGCTGCATGGCTATGCTTGTGGTCTCGAGTCGCACGTTCTTCCTCCGTTTCCTTGGCACGCCGCCTACGCAGCGTCTCATTCCGACGCTCTCAAGAACTCAAAGCGGTCTCCTCCGCAGTTGAAGAGTCGCTCCGATACGCGGCACGACTCCTTCTAGCCGCATCTTCATTACGACGCTGCTAGAGTCGTGCGGCGCGTTCTTCTGGCGTGTGTTGAGTGCGTTGTCTCTTCCTCGCTTCGTTCTCTCGTTGTTGCGTCTTTTTCGCACTCTTCATAACGACCAAATACAACGAGTCGTAGCGCATATATATATATATATATATATATATATATATATATATATATATATATATATATATATATATATATATATATATATATATACCTACCGTGAGGCGACACCTCCTCTCCCTCTGCCCCAGCGGAGCACATCTGCTGGAACGAGTGGTGACGGCAGCGGCGTCGACGGTGGCGCCATCTCTTGGAGCGCGGCTGCGGCGTTGTTCGGCAACGGCGGCTCAAGGTCGTTCGTCAGCCATGGCATATGGCATGCGGCATACGGCGCGACGAGCCGAAATGGCTCGCTGGCGTAGTAAAGCTTTCGCTTTCATATCAACGAAAGGCAAATTAATATTTAAGAAACGTTAGCAGCCAAATGAGTGCATGGTTTGTTTGTTTCGAAGCGTAAATTCTGATGTTCATTCATAACTTACCTTATATACAGAACAAAAATCGATCAAAATCGATATTTTCACAAAAATCGACCAAAAGACAGCGAACTGTTTCTAAGTGCGAGCGCAGCCACTGCAAAAAGTATCTCCAGCCTCAACAGCGTTGCATTTGATGTATGAAACGGAGTACGCACCGCCTGAGTGGGCGCCTACGAAGCAGCAATATTTGGCCAGACGCTCAAGTTGAGAGATGGTTCGCTCACTGGCACGCGTGGGCGTCGGTCGCGTGCCGCTCAGTGCCTCCATAGACCAGCTTCAGAAACTGCTGTAACAAACTCACGCACCTTCCTCCGTTCAAAACAATCTTGGAAAACGCACTCTCGCGGGCACGCAAGAGCACGCGAGAACACGCGAGAACGTCTCACGTCACGCAAAGCCCGCAGCGGCCGCTACACAGCACCTGCTGAGGTGCGGGCGCCCACAAAACGCTGGACGTGCTCCTGCATACAGAGCATGCGTACAGAGCATGCGTCCGAGGGTTCCCTACGTACGCAGAGCTGTGGTGGACATACAAGTACTGTTTAGTTTTAGTACTACGTACGTTGCGTACGCAGAGGCATTGCTTACCTAAGAGCACTACGCTTTGCATAGCGCGCATATGCATAACGTAACACGAACGGTACGTGATGCGGACGCGGCCGGCGCCACCTGCGCACGAATCCAGCAGACAAGAGCTTGCGCGGAGAAGTAACACGCGAAGAAAAAAAAAACATTTCTAAAGCATTTCAGTAAAGCAGCGCCTCCTCTATCTTTTTCAATGCCAGCCAGGTGTGGCCGATCCGACCGTTCACCACCCTCACCTATCAGCCTTTCCTACTCTTCCCCGTCGGCTAGCGTTCGCGCCTGCTTTTGGTCGTGGGGGAGAGTACCATCTTGGGGGCGCCTCATGACGGAAGTCGGATGAAGTTTAATAGACGCATGATAATCTGACATACACAGGGACAGAGTGTCTACCGCTTCTCCCCCAGAACGGCAGCGCCGCGAGCTCGGACGCATACGAGACGCAAGCAGTCGTTTATAATGCCCCTAATTCGTACCGTCTGGGTAGCGTCGTATCACGGCGACTCGCTGAACTAAGGCGCACCAACGGCTCCCATTGGGCAGCGAGCGATTGCACTGGCATTGAAACAATAAAGGAGGTGTTTACCGAAGGCACTGTAATGCTTTCGTATTGCTACGCGTAAGCAGTCTTAAGTGTCTCTGCCAATTTTTTTCACGGAGCGTTCCCTTAACAAAAGAAAATTTTTGCCTATTAAATGCCAGTCAACGAGCTGTCACCGTGTCACCGTCGTCATTCTATCAACGCCGGTAAAGTATTGTCATTGTTTTAGTAGTCGTGCTGTTTACGTCGTGGAACGTTCCTGTTGTCTCGCGCTTATAAGGGAATAAACCATGCTTTTCGTCGCATAGCTGTTGTTGCGTAGCTGATTCAAAAAGATCAATTCTGTATACGCGCCATTCTTGGCCAACTCATTTAACAAGGTTGATAACGTGTACCTTAACATTTGCTTACCGTAGGCCGTATGGCATCTATCAACTTTCCATGTTACGGGATAGCGTGTGTTGTACGCAGGCGTATTTCCTTGCAACCTCGCCAGGAATTTCAGAGGGTATTTTTACTTCTTTGTTTCCAGCTTATGGTGTCGAATTAAGTAGTCTAAAATTGTACATACATTGTACGTTAACAAGCTTAATCTTGTTGAACATGTCCTCAATGTTACTCTGGTAAGGAGCTTTAAAAACAAGGCATATCGCACGCTTCTGAAGTGAAAGAAGTTTCTTCATATTTCCTTTAGCTGTTGTTCCCCAAATTAGTGTACCATAGTTTAGCGTAGAAGACAATAGAGCAATGTACAAATATTGTGGATAGCAAGAGGGAACGTAAAGCACTGTCGACGCATGAGACTTTGGACAGTTTTTTTCGTCAGGGAATGGATGTCAGCATCCCATGACAAATTATTGGAGAACATCACTTCAAATATTTTAAAACTTCCTACAAAATGTGCCTGTAGTGTCCATATAATTGCTGTCGCAATAGAAACAGCACATACTATTAGACCTTTCAACCTAGGACCGGACTTTAAGTATGTGAGCCTTTTCACCGTGCTTCCTTTGACTGTGCGATAATGCGCCCACTGCCTGCCTAATCTGGCTTCCTCTGCCTCCGTTTACAACGGCAACGCGCGACGTGGGTGAGGTTGCAGCAGTCCACTGTTTCAGCGTTTCTCACATACAACGCGTGTTGCTGAAAGTCCAACCATTGACCATTACTAAAATGGGTCAAGGAGCCAAAGAAAGCTATTCTCGCTAATTGTTATTACAATGTTGTTTGTTCGTGCCATCATCTCCTCAAGAAATGTTCGCTCAGAGTGCCTGCAACTGTAGATATGCAGTACAACATAGGACGAAATCACAAGTTTTTACAGAAGTAAAATAAGATATTAGGTTAAAGGCACAGGCTATTGGTGCATTCCGTACGTCAAGTGCAGTCAGCGTTAGCCCTTGCAGAAAAGTGTTTTAAAAAGGACAAAACCATAACAGAGGGAACCAGAGAGTCAACGGATGTCATGCGGCATCGGAACCAAGCTCACTAAAAAAAACAGCGACGTTCGCTCATGAAATCATTAACTCGCAGCCATTGTATATACACATCTCGTGCGCATTACTTCAACATTGTGTATAAAGTGTTCTATCACATCATCATTGCATATAACCATTGTGTACACTGTATATATTGAACATCATTTTGTACATGTGGCATTTAGTTTATGTGTAACTGTGCCTTTCCGTGGGTATACGTGTTTACATGTCGGTGCGTGAGGACTCGGACACTACTTACGTTGACAATGCGCTGTGTTTCGTTTCTTACATGTTATCGTCCGGGTGGAATTGTGCCGTGATTATGACTCAGTGTTCGTATCGTCTCTTGTCGAAATAAACTTTTTCTAAACACATTGCGTGGTTCATCTGTTATTCTTCCCTAATTTTAACTGGACAGAGAATTGACAGTCGCTTTAGCAAATGCCAAAGAAAGTCGCGGCAAAAGCTTGCACGCTCAAGAGACATCCATTAAATTCCGTGACATTCTCGCTCGAATGCCCTGTTGCTTCTATTACTTTTCTCCCGCTAAAGGTCGTGGGTTCGAGTGCCTTAATTAAAGCGGCCTTAATTAACTGTGTCTTCATCAAATTCGTCCTAATTAACACCAAAGGTCCTGTGTTTGACTTCCACCAAAGCTCGAGGACTCGAGTGCCCTAATTAACTCTGTTATTTACTGTACTTTAACCAACTTCGCCCTAATTAACACCAAAGGTCGTTGGTTAGACTCCGACCAAAGGTCATGGATTCGAGTGCTTTGATTAACTGCATATTAATTAACTGTGCCAGGCCTGATTAGCGGCAGCGATGTGGCATCGATCTGGCAGCGATGTGGAAGAAGACGACGAACGTTCGAGCAGTGGCAGGAGCGTTCCGATTCTCTATACCTCACAAGCCCACGTTGAAACATGGAAATCTAAGGCTTTCGCCTTAGAAACAGTTTTGCGTTATCTCTATAAGAATCAGTGTGCATGGTTTCCCGTGTACTGCAACCTGTAGTGTTGTTTTAGTATACTAATGTAATGCTACTAGTGCAACAAACTTCCCCTAGAGACTTGTTTATCTTTACTACAAAGAGGCATGCCTCCACTGTGCCAGCAGCCATGACGTATCTTCATGCACAGTAAGACAAACGAAGTGCTCGAATCGCGATGGACCCCACGAGGCCCATTACAAGGATTGTCCTAAACAGAAAAAGGAGAAAAAGATACTGAACCAAATGAGCAAGACAAGTATGTCTCACAAGGAGGCGGCAGCGTTAGTGCAACACCGGAGGAGACGAACGCGTCGTCGGCGTGGACAAGCTGTAGGTCCAGACGAGAGCTTTCTGGCTCCAATTCAGCAGGTTCAGCAGAAGGTAATTGAATCGGCATCGATAGATCTCTCCAAACCATTGCTTGAAGCTAGCCGCGCAAGCGCAGAACCGAATGTATGGCGATGCTTACCGCCGCGCACATGGGCCTCAGACTGTCAGCGCGAGCAAGGACAGTGCACTCAGATGTCACCATCGGACTCTGTCATCAAAGCCATGCTGCGACAAATAATCGCCGCCCTGCAGCTGCTACTGTCCGGTTTAAATACGCCAGTGGCGCTAACAGCGGCAAAAATTATTAGCGCTATAGACAGTCCCTTCGCTACGCTGCAGTAACTTATACATCTGCCCACAAAGATGACTGTGCTGTGCTGTGAAGTGTACACGTACGCATTGCACAGAAGCATTATGCTTTGCAGCCCTCATCACATTCACCATACCACCACCACCTTCCTTTCTCTTCACTTCCTACCTCTCTTATATCCCAAAACCCTTCCCCAGCGTGGAGTAGCAGGCTAGAGGCATTTCACTCAGGCTGACCTCGCCACCTTTCTGCCAATAAATATTATCTCTTTCTCTCTCTCTCCCTTTACTACAAAGAAGCACAATGAAATTATAATACCTCATGAACAATAGGCCATTTCATCGAGGGCATCGCCATTGCGCGATCGCAGCGGTGCCTCTCGTCATCACCGTGCTGGTATGTGGGATAGCGCTGGAGTGTGCACGCGCGAACGTGCTGTTGACGATGAGTAACATCATGTTTTCCCGTGTTCCGGGGGGGGGGGGGGGGGTCTCAACAACTTTTTCACATTAGAAAAGTTCTGAGTGGTTCAATACTATACTTTTAGCTTCCACATACTCGCATTATTAAATGGCGACTGGCCCTGAGCCACTGACATAGCTCTGCCTCAATCGAAATAGAAAGTGAATCAAGTCTGATCATTATAAATAGGTAACACACGTGCAACGTGTTAGTACGGAAAGCCTAGCCTTGAGCTCTATTAAAGCATCGCTAAGGTGACAACCATCGATGTTGTCGCCGCGTGCTATGTGCCTCACCAGCCTAATATCACGCTGACCATGGGCTACTATGTGCAAGTGAGCGACAATGCACTATCCCAGGTTGGATAGCGGCGCCGATTGGTGCTTTGTTACCCACGTAAAGGTAGAGGGTTCAGCTGTTCTTGTATCGAACACCGTCCCTGCATGCCTGCTTTCTCTCTCTCCCTCAGTCTAGCGCGCAAAATCTTATTCTCCCAAAAACAACAAGGACAGACAGGGGCCGCCTTTACTTTGAAGCTAGACGTCAATCGTTGCTTCATATACTTTCATCGGCGAATGATTGCAGATAGGAAAGAGCGAGTTTGTAACGACAATTACATCGCATATATTGCAATTGTACGCAGAAAGAAAGAAAGAAAGAAAGAAAGAAAGAAAGAAAGAAAGAAAGAAAGAAAGAAAGAAAGAAAGAAAGAAAGAAAGAAAGAAAGAAAGAAAGAAAGAAAGAAAGAAAGAAAGAAAGAAAGAAAGAAAGAAAGAAAGAAAGAAAGAAAGAAAGAAAGAAAGAAAGAAAGAAAGAAAGAAAGAAAGAAAGAAAGAAAGAAAGAAAGAAAGAAAGAAAGAAAGAAAGAAAGAAAGAAAGAAAGAAAGAAAGAAAGAAAGAAAGAAAGAAAGAAAGAAAGAAAGAAAGAAAGAAAGAAAGAAAGAAAGAAAGAAAGAAAGAAAGAAAGAAAGAAAAAAAAACAAATGTAGGCATTCAGCGGTAATGCAGGAACTGATGGGACGATGCATAGAGTGCCAGTAAACCAAGCATAACGTTTAGAGGTGACTGCAGTTTTCATTTCCGCAAGCATGAATGATACCCAGCTCGCACAGAAGGTGGCCACCGATCTGTTCTGGTTATTTTCACGAGACAGAGATTTCGTCCTTTTTAGGCCGTGAACCACCTCGATAGAACCTGGGAGAGCACTTTGCCACGCGTTCGCGCATTGCATAGCTCACACCGGGCGCAGTAGTAAATCGCACTCCAGAAGTAGCTAAGCCCGGAGGAAACAAGTGTAGCTAACTAGCCGGCTCCTTAAATTTTCCCACTTCCCCTTCTTAAGAATTGTTCGCCTGGCCCCCGAGCACCGAACTTCACAGTGTGCTTTTCGGTCCTCCGTCCTCTGACTCCCCGTTCAACCTCCTGGAGCTTCGATCGGGTCGCCGATTGTGCCAGCTGTCCGCCACCATGTCGCAGGACGAGCCAACAGGCACTTCTACTTCCACCATCTCGGCCTCGGCTACCCCGCACCTCCACCACTTGTGACGTAGCAGTCGTCACTACGTTTATTCCGACTCGAAGATAAGGCGATGCGATCACGCCCACAGCACGGATCACACTCGAGAGCCAGCCCCACATGCGATGATGAAGAAGAACCCCATATGAGCCCCACATGATGATGATCATGTACAGATGACAAAGAATAGCTTATATCTCGCTACAATATATTGAAATTTCCCTGGAAAGGCGGAGCATTGATTGCGCTAGGGAATTATTAAACAGCTATGTGTGGTAAGGTTAGCCCTTTTATCAGCAGTTTAAACTGCTGAAAACATCGGCTTACTGGTTAAATTAACAAGCATGGTGCCATGCATGCACCGGCAAACATGAACGCATATTACTCGATGACTTCGGACACTCGCTGTCAGAACCCTAGCGTGATGAAGATCCCCGACAGCGATGGGTGAATTACCCTTCGCGCTGCCTCTCGCTTTAACGCAGACTATATGTGCGCCAGAACACAGCGCTCACGAAGCCATCAGTTATCTCAGGTCAGCCAGTCTTCGAACTCAGCGCAGACTACCTCCAAGGTATGGCGCGTGCGAACGCGCTCAGCCAGGACATGCGCAGCCGCAGTCACGGGAGAAGCGCACGCATGCGTTTCCCCGCCCCCCTTCCCGACGCTCCTCCTAGCATGCGCACATGTTTCCGCTCCCCCACAGGGGCGGAATTTAAGTCTTCCTCAGGTACATCCTCTACTTCCAAGACTTCCAATGTAAATTCTCCCCACATCAAAAGCGTCAACGTTGCCATGGGCAACAAAACGAAGGAGGAATGCCAATGAATCGCTCCTGCTTTATTGGGTGACGAGGGTGCCCCGGTTTATTTCCTCAATTTCATTCGCATCGCGCGTGCATTGCGTGATTGCGTTATCAATGCATTCTATCTCGGCGCTTGCCGGCGCAACTGGAATCTCTTTGTTTGTTTCTTTTCCTTTGGTTTCCCTGCCTTTGGTAACAGCAAAGTCATACCAGCTTTTACATTTCTATAACAGGTTTCAGGCAGTATAAATTCCCGTGCTCCCTCACAGTGTTATTAGTTAATTAATGGGTTCGTTATTTTAACGTTTTTCTTCAATTATTATTAATGTGCTGTCAGCGACTGCACGTAATCTGAGAATTATTGTCCTTTTCTTTCCGGCTGTCCAACATTTGTGCCGAGTGAACAACTTCGTCAACCTATCTAAAATTTTGCCGACGACAATATTACCATCTGTTTGACTGGTCGCATATGCAGGAGTATAGTGATGCTTCTTCCTTTCATGCTTACGCGCTCTTCACAGATTTGACAACCACAGTAAACATACAGCATACTTAGTATCTGAACAGTGAAATTTTATTGCAGGGAGTGTATGCATTCTATGAGAAAACATACAGTAATTCGTGTAAACAACCCATCATACCGCCAACATACATTTCGGTACATAATAAGGTCCCTTCATCTAATGTACATCATTGTATATACACCAGCACTTCGTGCTATCTACTGTTCCTTCCACTCGGCGAACATTGAAAAGAATGGTAAACTGATCGTGGTGGTAGCTGTTCGTGGTTGCAGGGGTAGCGCTAAACTGACATGGGACGATGTAAACACACAATACGACGGACAAAGTCTGGCTTTCAATTGACGAATTTTATTGTGAATGCGTTTATATAAGCGGCATGACAACCACGCGCTAGTCACATGCAGGAAAGGGGATAAAAGGGGGAAAAAGCAATCGAGCTGAGTGCTCTCAATAGTTGTGAAACGAAGAAGAAAAAAATGCTAGAAACAGACATTATGAGCTGTACTAGAAGTACTTTAGAAGAGTTAACTGCTGGGATAGTTGGTGATCTTGCATACTGAAAACATTTTGCGCCAAAAAACACAACACACACAAGAAAGACGACAACACCACGGGCGCTCGTGGTGTTGTCGTCTTTCTTGTGTGTGTTGTGTTTTTTGGCGCAAAATTTTTTCAGTATACTAGAAGTACAACACGAATATGAGACAGTGGCAAATTCAATATGGCTGAAAACTAGCATATCGGGGAACTCAGGAACGCTCTCAGATGTAAAAAAGGTACTACTGTGCTTTTTTAGCTTCATGTGGCAATGGGCCTTGCCGGACCACGACGAAAATTTTTTTTTTCTCTGATAGGCAACATTTTCAAAGTTAGTATAGCTTGCATTTCTATAAGTGATGTTCGGGGCCGTTTTAAAAATTCCCATCAAGAGCATGCAATGATAGCTATGCTACAACAAAGATAAGATAGATGCGATTCTGCACCACGCCAGAAAATTTCTCGAAATTTGTCACAAGGGTATTATGCAACAAGCTTCGTCGTACGTCACACTGAAACATGAAATAACTCGCTGTCTGCATGTTGCATCACCAGAAGCTTCACGAAAAGACCGTTTTGCAAGATTTAGTAGAAGCAAAACATTACTTGGTGATGGACATGAAAAAAAGTTTCTTGAAGTACACTGCCACAAATCAGCCTAATGCCCTCTAAAGGTGCCCAATGAATATTTCTTTTTCTGCTTTTGCACGGGTTAAAGCTGAAAAGTTTGGTTCAATTTACCTTGTTTGGTTAAAATAAGCGGTCACATTTCAGTGATCGCCGAGTACACATTACAGTTCGACATAGACTGCCAACCGATTTTCATCATTTTACAGAATCATTTCAGAACGGTTTCTTTTTCCACTAGCCCAGTTTGAAAATTGTGGCGACAATTCCGACTGTCGCTTGACAAGATGGGGATATGGCGATTATGTAAAACAGAAGTGCTATGATATGAACGTGTTTCATGTGAGTTTCTGTAATTTCCTTTTTCCTATTTCCTATTCACGTCGCACACATGCAGTGAAAGACGTGTGCTGGAGAACCTCAGCGCTAGGTCTGCGTGGCATTCATTATTGCAGCAAAGTAACTCGGGTATCTTAGCAGCAAGCACACATTTTAGCTGAACTACAACGCCCTTGATGTGGACAACATGAAGGTGGAATGTTCGGACCGAATGTCCCCTCTGATTCGTCATGAGTGTGAAGCAGCCTAAAATCAGGTGGAACCGTGTGAAAAACCTAATTTTTGTTCCTCGAGAGTCACACACAAACACAGTCGGCACCGGGTCCCCTGCGAAATTGCTTTACGATATGCATGGTGAAGCAGCACAGGGTATTCTGGTCAAAAATTTCCTCTAGGCCCTCAGATCAGGCTTTGTTAGAAGTCGGGAATACAGAAACTTCAAAACTGGCTCTTTTTCCGGAACAAAGTCACAGCCGAGCCAAACAAGGGCACTATAACGTAAAACTATTCCAAACTACTATTCCAATTCTGCAATCAGCCCTCCGCGATTGGTCAAAAGCTTTTTTGGGCCACCCCCTCTTCACCTGTCTGTCACGTGACGTCAGAAAACCGCAAAAACTCGCCGCGTCAATGTGACGTGTACGCGTTAAAGATGCATTAATATGCCGAACAAAACTGAATTTCCTTCTGAATAGCCGCAGGCTGCCCCGTTCCGAAAGGAATCGCTCAGGCACTGGCCACTCGCACCTGCCGGAGAGCGTGGGTTTATTTGCGTTTAATAAAAGTATTTGGGTGGCCTTCTAATGTTTTCGAGCACTTTCGGCACGTTTACGACCTCCTTCTGGCAACTCTTATTTGCTGAGGATCCGTTTTAGCGTCATTCTTAAGCTTCCGTTGCCTGCCGTCGCGATTTTCGACCAGCCATCGCAAGCTAAGAAAAGCAAAGCGTACCACTCGCAGACGCCGGCACCACCTTCATCTGGTTATCAACTTTCAGTGCAGTGGCTAGGTCCTATTTAATCCCTCTCCACCTAAGCATGCTACTCGCCTCTTGTCAGCCAATTAGATTAGACAAGCCGCTCAGTGTAGGCAATGTTATTGGTTTTTCAAGCAAACAAAAGTGACCTCCTATGAACGAGAAGAGCGTTTGATTGTTCTGTTCAAACAACCCTGGGGGTGACCGCCCGATGCTTGCGTTGGTGGTTACGCAAATTTGATGTCAGCAGATTTGAATAAAACATATTGGAATAGTTTTACGTTATAGGGCCCCATTGCTTGTGCATTAGCAGACAATTGTGACAATTTCTGTAGCTTTTTTCGTTGCTGGCTCGCAGGCGAACAACCTCGCAGATAAATATACAAAACTCAGAACAGATAGCACAAAGTGTTTCATCGGAAAAGCAAACACAAATTGTGTACATGTGAACAGCATCACACGCAAAATTGTTATTAATTAGCACAGAGGAACTTTTGTTATTGGCTATAATGCATGTCATAAACTACACCTAAAAAGAAGCGGAGACACTTTTTCTATAAATTCACATGAAAGATCTGAAACTGCAAATACTTCCACATCCCCTTTTAACTTAGTACAAACGAAATGGCATTGTCTTGCGAAACATGTGCATATATGGTGGCACGAAATCATAAACTTGTTCTGGCTGCGGATGTTTACTGCATTTGTATATGCTCACTACCACAGGACACCTTGTTTCGGAAACACCACATGACCCAGGCAACTTGAACCAAGCATTAAAAATATGCAGATGACACGTGGTTGTACAGAACGACAGGAATGTTGTTTGCCGTTGCTTGGAGAGACTGGAAATTTTTTTTTCTATACTGCCTAATTACATAATTAGTCTTAATTAAGGCAACAGCTTCTGAGGTATTATAATTACCTGAAACGTGTCATTGAGAATTTTCTGGATCAACATGAAAAACTCCCCATAGAGCTTTCTATTGCTCAGTACATGCTGCATATAAGTGTTTTCCCACTCCTGAGAGAAAGCCACGAATACGTGAAAAGTGCCTCGAGCGCTCAGTCACGCGGCAATTTTTCTTGTATTCACGGGCATCTTTCAACGCATCGTTCGCGTTGAAGCTAGAGGCAGCACGAAGGTCAATACGCTCGGTGCTGTGCGCGCCCTGTCTTGAAAGCGATCGTCTGACATGACGGATGGAACTTAGTGAGTGAGTGAGTGAGTGAGTGAGTGAGTGAGTGAGTGAGTGAGTGAGTGAGTGAGTGAGTGAGTGAGTGAGTGAGTGAGTGAGTGAGTGAGTGAGTGAGTGAGTGAGTGAGTGAGTGAGTGAGCAAATTTGAGTGTTAGTAGGTGTGTCGGACAGTGCGTGAGTGAGTGAGCGAGTGAGTGAGTGAGCAAATTTGAGTGTTAGTAGGTGTGTCGGACAGTGAGTGAGTGAGTGAGTGAGTGAGTGAGTGAGTGAGTGAGTGAGTGAGTGAGTGAGTGAGTGAGTGAGTGAGTGAGTGAGTGAGTGAGTGAGTGAGTGAGTGAGTGAGTGAGTGAGTGAGTGAGTGAGTGAGTGAGTGAGTGAGTGAGTGAGTGAGTGAGTGAGTGAGTGAGTGAGTGAGTGAGTGAGTGAGTGAGTGAGTGAGTGAGTGAGTGAGTGAGTGAGTGAGTGAGTGAGTGAGTGAGTGAGTGAGTGAGTGAGTGAGTGAGTGAGTGAGTGAGTGAGTGAGTGAGTGAGTGAGTGAGTGAGTGAGTGAGTGAGTGAGTGAGTGAGTGAGTGAGTGAGTGAGTGAGTGAGTGAGTGAGTGAGTGAGTGAGTGAGTGAGTGAGCAAATTTGAGTGTTAGTAGGTGTGTCGGACAGTGAGTGAGTGAGCGAGCAAATTTGAGTGTTAGTAGGTGTGTGGGACAGTGAGTGAGGGCGAGTGTAAACGTATGATTAAGAGAAGTAAGACAGCTAGGGAACGTGAGAGGCAGTACGCTCAAAAAGGCGTGTGCAACACTTCTGATTCAGTTAGTGTTTCGCAACCAGAAAAATCTCTGCCGACTGTTTACCTTTGCATTCTGTGCGTGTGTGCTTGCAAGGTATACGTATGGTCTTGCATACTTATTATCGTGCTTCGTATGCAAAGCACCAAAACGGATTCACACGTCTCCGCCCACATTGCGTCTTTGCTTCGATACTAATGAAATTCTAGTGGCGCGTGTGGGCGGGGCACTTCCACTTCTGGTGGCACCGTCAGCGCAGTAATAACGCGAAGATATATTACTGTAAACAAGCCATTACCGGGTAGCATTCTTTTGTTCAGTAGCCGCCAAAGTGCGTCTTCGTCCTTTCTTCTTCTTGGCTTCGTTGTGGCAGGTTATTTCGCTTCAAGATTAATGTTGTCGCAGAGCCTGTGAAAGAACGGGAAACATTGAACGTGCATCATGTAGCTCCGTCATTCTGCGATACTACAGGCCACAAATTGCTTCCGTAGCAGTAATAACAGCTTGCCACCCGTAAAAGGAAACACGACCGCCTCCGCATTCTGTGTGTGGCTATTTATTGCCCAGTTCGTTTATAAATGTTATGCTTGGAGTGCGGTTTTTATTGCGCTCTATTTCATGGGATGTAATTTTTTTATTACCACGGAGACTGCGTGCGAAAATCGTTTGGCGCCTACAGTAGCGGTCAACTACCCCTTTCTTGCCCTGGACAGTGGTGCGTATATCTATTACCTCTAGCAAACGGCGAAGCTGATAAGTTGTCAAAAAATTCATTTGGTTCATAGAAGTGCACAAGCAAAAAAAAAATAAGGCTGACTTGGACAGAAACACGCCACAAAACGTCGACGTTCATTTCCGGATTGAAATATTCAACAGAGCATATGTGCGAATCCAATACTCTTTTTCGATATATTAACTTTCCCTCTGAAACAGAGGGCTGTTCTAAAACAAATTCTGTGATACACGACTACTATGCTTGATATATACACATGACGTGGCAGCCGAACTCTTGTCTGCCAGCCATGTTTATGATATTTCTTTTTATTTCCAAAATCACCTGCTAACTACTGCTATTGCAACGCAATGACCGCTTCTGGATGCGGCCGCTTTTCGGATGGGCGACAGCTTATATTACCTACTTAAAGGAATGTCGTGTTCACAATAGAGTGCCATAATCAAGCTCCAATACTTTATTGTTGCTCATCCGACAGGGCATTTTATTTTTCTTTGGCAACATTAGCTTTCTTTTACTATACATCTGCTTTAAAAGCCATCTACGTTATTTTTTCTTTTTTCCAGCAGTCAAAGTCGCACTAACGGAGTCACAATTTTTTAGTGTGATGTTTGTTCGCAGTACACTTTTGAAAGTGACAGCACACCAAAACAGTTTCGCTGTAAAAGGAAGCATACTTGGTTAGTCCTATATAGTTTTATTGCTAAATAAACGTTGCAAAGCAAACTAAACTTCGTGTCCATAACGAAGCACACAGGGCTGCTTTTGTTCTTTCGACGAGGTTCTGCCATTCGCACGACACTTCTTTCGAATGTTGATTCCTGTCTTCGCTGCCCTCTGCACCACCAAGGACAGCGAAGACAGGTTGCTTGGACTGAGTTGAGGATCAGGTGGAGTAGTTGCAAGGATTTTCTTATTGTTTTCGATTTCACCTCTATCCGCCGATGAACGTTGCTTATTATAAAATAAATTTGCCCACTACTCGACAGCACACAAAACGAAGAAACAAAAAGACTGGACGATGCAAAGTTGCATTTATGGAATAGATGAAAAACATAATAAGCTTAGATTCAACCCTATCTAAAACTGTTCATGCTTTAATGCACAGGTCTCATGTAATGAGAAATAATATCGTATGCTAGTTAAGTGCAAGAGAAAACACATTTCAAGCCATTTCAACTCTTGTTTACGGTACGTCAATAAAGGGGGTGACATCAGGCGTAATGTTACCTCTAAACAACGCCAACGAAGGCAGCCCTGACGTGGGTGAGTACATAAAGAGGGAAAAAAAATGGTGGCAGTTGGCAAGGTGTACCACAAAGCAACGCTAGGCCGACCTTCCCACACCCCCGCGCGGTGACAGACTGGTGAAGCACGAGAACCAGATGACTAGGATGCGACAGCAGGGAAGACGATGTTCGACGACAAGCGCGAAAGCCAGTTAGTTTGACTGTTAAGCCTCTTGAGCTGACGGGCACAGGTTCACCTAGGATAAATTAGTTTCCCAAGAAACGGCTGTGGAATGTGTTGGTTACAATAATAATAATAATAATAATAATAATAATAATAATAAATCTTTTATTGCACATAACGTATACAGGGCAATGAAACGGGCCTGTCAAAGCCTCTAGTGGCTTGAGGGACTTGGGGACTTGAGGGAATAATAATAATAATAATAATAATAATAATAATAATAATAATAATAATAATAATAATAATAATAATAATAATAATAGCCATTATTGCTCTTACCATTATTTGTCGTTTTGAAAGCATATAGGCATTTCCCAGCAAAGGGAAAGCCAAGACCACAGGGTCAACTGCCACCATAATTGTCACAATGCCTGCCTGCTACTAATAAAGGTGACGGAAACGTAAAACATAGACATGGAAGATAGGAAGAAGGGAATAAAACAGGGAAATAGAACAAAATGAGAGATCTCAAGCAATGAAGCAGAATTCTCGCACAATGCAGCTCACGTGCAGAACGGCTGGTCACTGCAGGTCACGCTGCGAAAAGGATATTAAAATAGAAAAAAAATTACGGCTGAGGGTATTGTCATGTGAAGGCAAGAAGAAGCTACAAATGTGCACCTAAGGTAGTTACAGTAAAGTGAGGAGAACGCTATGACATCGATCGTGTCGAGGTGCACACCACTTGGGTACAAGCACTCGTCGGCTGTCGTGCACCGCAGGCGAACGTCGGTTTATGGTGTACGACCTTGGTCTACCTGTGGTGTACGACCCGCGGTGTACACCTCAGGCCAGCGCACACGTGTGCGGTCCAATGAAGGCGGGCACTCCAATATCAGGTGCTGAATTGCATCGCAGCAACCGCAAGATGTACGCGGCGGCCTTTTCACACATCCTTGTTGGCATAAACGTTCTAACACGTGTGGAACATTTATACCATTAACTTGCTTGACTAGTTGTTCTCTACCGCAATGAAGCAAGTCCAGACCTATGTTATGGGGCGGATAAATTTAGTTGTGAAAACGCTGGTCCGTGTGCTGTTTGAGCAGGTGCTGACGAATTAGCAGATGAACGTCATCAAGCTTGCGCAAAATTTCTGGATAGTCAAAGTCCTTATGAACGCAAGTTCAAGTATGGCAATCATCCTCTTCGTTTCCGGAGATCTCTACGTTCGAATGTGTCCACTCGGCAGCCAAAGACACACCACGTGATGCAATTTTGTTGGCAGAGTCAGCAAAGCTCCGCACAACTGGACAGTCAATGGGACTTTGTTGTAGTGTGCTAAGGGCAGCGCGGGAGTACGTAAAATGGCAATCGTCAACGCTGTTAACTCCTCTTGCACGTTTTTCAGTGAAACGTCAATTGCTGTTACCTCCGCAGTTGTTGATGTGTTGGATGTCGTATATGAAATAAGCGTCGCACTTGAGTGGAAGGGCAGAAAAGGATTAGTAGAAACCATTTCACGATCACTGTCGACGGTAATGCGTTTATCACTGAATCAATATAGCGACACAGGGTATTTTGTACGAAACCCATTGACATAATGAGCTATGTATGAGGTGTGTGCAGCAGTGGAAAGGATTCCACTTTCGCGCTTCCCGAAAAACACTCGGCGTCATCTATTACCGCCGCTGCGAAGCCTGGACTCCGAAATCCACGGCACGCCGGTGCGTGCGAACCTTGAGAAATGCGGCAAATGCAAATGGGCATCCTCTTTAGCGCATCTTTATGGACACGTTGCGCCATCTGGCGGACGAGAAATTCACGCGTGGCCTTTGAGACAAGAAGCGTGTTGCGCCGGGGCCTGCGAACGCTGAGGATTGTCGCCTCACTTGCCGCACAAACAGTGGCACATGCTCAGGGACCCACGTGCTCGAGAGCTTCATTCAAGAGCAGCAGGCACCCAGTGCATTCACGGCGCAGCTCGCTAAAGCGCTGGCGTGAACGGTATTCATTGAAAGGCGGCACATACGACGTGCATACGTGGCGCGGGCTGCTAATGCGTCTGGTTACTGTCCTTGAGGAACCCTTGTGACGTGGGTTCAGTTACGCTCAGCGTCGGATAAATTTAAGTGATCTTCGCGTCATTGTAGAGCAGTACATGCCCACGGCACGCACCACCTAGTTACCCAAATGGGCGCCAAAGACGTTCATTCCACACCGGCACGTGCCTACCGGCAGATACCCAATTACCCAAGTTGACTTCAGAGAGGTTCATTGAAGACCACCAAAGGCCGAGTGGCACATACCCAAGGCTGCAAGTAGGCGTCAAGGAGTTTCTTTGAACAGCGGTCCCGCATCTACAGTGAGCAATGTCAGCGTGAAAGAGGTTCGCTGAAGAGCGGCACCTATGTATACATTGCCACATACTCAGGGACACTATAGTTAGTCCGATGGTTCGTTTCGAATCCAGTTTCTGGAACGCGAATGGGTAGCCCCTCCTACGACGAACTGCCCAGTGACCAAGGTAGGCTGCAAAACAGTTAGACACGAACATAGATAAATGGCTCCCGGAATGCGCATGAATTAACCTAAGAATGCTAACACATTAATAGCTGCAGAGGTGGCTTGACCGTCGCTGTGTACAGATGCGTCTGTGAATAATTCACTATCACGTGGAATATTTCAAGCATATGTGACTGAACCAGGTGGCGGATTCCCGAAACAGGCATATTGTACTTTTAGTGCAAGCTTATGTCAGGGGTTCTGAGATAAATGGGATACTGGATTTGTTGATATTGTCACGCAATAGTAGCGGCGAAGGATACAGTAGCAAAACTGTTAATGACAGTTCTAACTCTTTATTGGACGAACCTGTGCCCACAAAAACAGGTTACCCTCAAAGTGCAACGATAGCGTCGAGCATTGATCAGCGAGCACAGATAATTAGAACCGAACTAACACATTTAATCGCTTTGTAATACGGTGGTGTGTCGATGTATAAAGGTGGGGTTAGCCTGCCAGACCTGGCCGGTAATTGCTCTGACTGAGCGTCTCTTTCTGCGACAGATATGTCACCATGTGTCCACCACTCCTGTCTCCCTCAGAAATGTGAGAAGAATGCCTAGCATTTCCACTGCCCTTCTTTTGACGGTAGTGTGGTGAACGGGCGAACGCGGTTGCGCTTGTCGGCACTGTAGCAGACGCCCGGAAATGGAAGCTGTCTAATAGAGATTCCTGGTGATTTGCCGTAAGAATATAGCGTCAACTACATATATGCATGACGTGCGATCATGCTATCAGCTGACCTAACTTGTTTAATTTCTTGTCGTTTAATCCGAGCATTGATTCCCACAGGCTCTCATACGACACCCTAAGTGTGCTATGCCGCTTGGGTTGCACCCTTATCTCAGCGTAAGAACTGTTTGGCTAAGAAACTGCGTGCGAACAACCCAGCTTAGTCAATTTCGCCCTTGATGTCCTTCTCGGAATAGCCCGGCACTGCCACGCTCCTAAACGAATAGAAGATGGCTGTCTGCCGATCACTCTGGCCCTGGCTACTCGGAGCTGCCGGGGAAAATTAATTTATTTGCGTTTAATAGAACATTTCGCCTGTCGATTTCTTTCGACACGCACAGGACACATCACCTTGCCAACTTTTGTTAGCTGTGAATTCCTTTCAATGGCATTTTCACCCTTCTGTTGTGCGCCGCCGCGGTTTACTTCTAAGGTTTTCCCGCTCGATTTAATCCAAGCGCCAGTCAATTTAATCAGAGCGCCAGTCAATATAATCTAAGTGCCAGACAATTTAATCCAAGTGCCAGTGATTTTAATCCGAGCGCCACTCAATTTAATCCAAACGCCACTCAATTTAATCCAAACGCCAGCCGAAATAATCCAAACGCCAGTGAATTTAATCCAGACACAACGGAATTCAAGAACCTTTGGATTTCAAGACCTCTGAAAATTTGTGGACATATTATGAGTTAACACCTTGAAAATGAAAGAGCGAGGTGGTAGACCAGTAGCTATCCTGCTGCGGGACTAACGACAGCTTATGCGTTTAGCGTTTAGCGTTTAGCTTATGGTTATGCTTTATTATTTAGCCTATGGTTATGGTCACGGTTTCACTTATGGATATGCTTTAGTTAGCTTATGTTTATGCTATACATGTGCCTTGTGTAGTTATGCAAATTCTTATCAATGATATATACCATAAGTTATGCAGGATTATTAAACTTCTTTATTCATCATTGTTGGGTACATTGTCTTGCGATTTCTGTACGGCCATAAACACAGCTTTCTGTATCGGTAGTATCACTCTCTTTTCCTTCCATGTTGAATGCGCACGTCTATTCTCCGGCAAGCGGTTATAAGTCGGCCTCTGCGATAAACACGCGCTTGCGGCGAACGTCAAACGATGACGCAAAGCGCGCGGCAGTGGCCACCTGCGCCGCCTCCGAACACGCTTACGGAGCCACTTCGACTCCGAACACGCTTACGGAGTCAATTCAGACATACGCCGGCTCGCGCGAAGCACGGTGTTGACTAGCGTAGTGAAGCTTTTCGCTTCAAAACCTCCAAAAGTTGTCGTTAGTCCCGCAGCAGGATAGCTACTGGTCTACCACCTCACTCTTTCATTTTCAAGGTGTTAACTCATAATATGTTCACAAATTTTCAAAAGTCTTCAAATCCAAAGGTTCTTGAATTCCGTTGTGTCTGGATTAAATTCACTGGCGTTTGGATTATTTTGGCTGGCGTTCGGATTAAATTGAGTGGCGTTTGGATTAAATTGAGTGGCGCTCGGATTAAAATCACTGGCACTTGGATTAAATTGACTGGCGCTTAGATTAAATCGACTGGCGCTCAGATTAAATTGACAGGCGCTTGGATTAAATTGAGCGGGAAAACCTATAGACACCGAAAGCGACGCAAGGAGGAGGCCAATCGCCGACACCGACATTGCCCTCCCCATCCGATTGTATACTTTCACTGTGCTATCCCAGCCCCACCGAAACCCTCTACGTTTCTGTATGCTCCTCGCCTATGGTCAGCCAATTAGATTAAAAAACGGTTCAAGGTAGACCATACTGTTCGCTTTGAAAGCAAGCATTAGTGAGCTCCTCTAAACGACGAGACCGTTTCATTGACCTGTTCAAACAACGCTGCGATCACCACCCAATGCTTGCGTAGGCGATTATGAAAATGTGAAGTTAGAAGATAGGAGTCGAAGTATTCCAACCTATTTTATTGCGATAGCAATTATGTGGACGCTCCAAGCGCATTACTGCCGTCGGCGTCGCCGTGAGGTTCCGTATAAAGTCCAAGGGCAATATAGTCGTCGCCACGCGCCGTGCGCCACTTGCTGTATGTGCGAGTGAAAGTGTGAGGGTAAGCCGGCGATCGCGGCTCGACCTCGCGCACGAAAGAGGGCAAGCGCGCTGTCTCCGTCACGCGCAAGACTCCAGGGGGAAGGTAGGGATGGGGGCGCGTTCACCTTCGGGCGGCGCGGTCTGCCGCGCGCGCCCGCCCGGCCGCTGTCTTGAAAGTCATCTGCGACGTGTAGAGAATCCGCCTGGTGCAAGGGGAACTGATGATCGCGGCTCGCTCTAGTGCTCCATAAATGGAACAAAGCGGGGAGGCAACGCGGGAGAGAAAGGGGGAGGCGACTTCGACTCCGCCAACAAATTGACTGAGTTGCACTGCCGCGCGGGATCGCGCGCCGCATCTTAAAGGGCATGCGCAAACGGCTCGCACCTCTGTGCGCGCTGTGTGCTCGCCACTCTTGCGTTGAAGTTAAGGACGGCACGGACGTGACTGCACTCGCTGTTGCTGCCGCGCATGCTCACACAAGCGTTTTGACTGCGACTGTTAGCTCTCAGCGAGTGTGTTGCGTTCATGTTTGCTTGTGCGCGTTGACACCATGCTTATTAATTCAGTTAGAAATCGAATGTTTCCAAGTTCATACGGCCAATAAAACTACTATTCTTACATCGTATAGCTGTGTGCTAACTTGCAATAGCAATCGATGCTTCGTCTTTCGGGTGGAACTGCGACTTTATTCATTCCACTCTCTGGACGTCAAATTTACGCAACCGCCAGCGCCAGCATCGGGCGGTGACCCGCAGAGTTGTCTGAATAGCCCAATCGTTTAAACGCCCTCCTCGTTTATGGAAGGTAGCTTTCGTTTGCTTTCAAAACGATTGGCATTGCCTACTTTGAGCATATTTTTTTTCATGTGTAATAGGCCAGAAGCACGCTCAAGTGAAGAGGGTGTCGATATGGGGCCGAGCTAGCGCAGCGAAAATATGTAACCAGTAGAAGAGGGTGGTGTCCATCTCTGCGATTGGTCCGCTTCCCCTTAGCTTGCGTTGGCTGGTCGAAAATCGCGGCGGCGTGCAACTGGAGGTAAACAATGCCACTAAAGCGAATCCTCAGCAAAGAAGAGTGGGCAGAGTGATGTTGTATACATGCTGGAGGGCTCGATGACCGTGTGCTGCAATGCAAGAATCTTCATTATACGCAAATACATCCATGCTCTCAGGTAGCTGGGAGTAGCCAGTGCCTGAGCGATCGGCGGGTAGCCATCATCTATTCCTATCCGAATAGTAGAGTATCCTGCTATTTAGAAAAAAAAATCAGTTTTGCTAATCTTAATGCATCGTTAACACGTACACGTCCCTCAGACGCAATGAGCTTTCACGGTTTTGTGACGTGACGTGACAGACAGGCGAAGTGGGCGTAGCCAGACAACTTTTGACCAATAGCAGAGGTCTAATGATGAAAAACCATAGAATCATAAATAATTATATTTATTTTGTTCCATTGCGTCATGCATAATCAGTGTGCGTAGGTCATATGATTCTTATTGGACTTTCCCGCGCACAAAGGCATGACGTCGAACGAAGAAAGGACACGCACATGCTCGAATTTCAACTGGCTTTTACTTATACAGTGAAAGCTCGTTAATTCGAACTTCAATAATTCGAATTTATGGATAATTCGAACTGTACGATTTGGTCCGGCCAAGCTCCACAGAAGTCTATGTATAAAGAAGTCCGTTAATTCGAACATGAGAAGGTTCCCTCACGGATAATTCGAACTACGCTCGCCTGGCACACGGCCAGAGAAACGCGCCTACTGCCTACACACAAGGCTGTATTGCCTCCGAAACGGAGAGAACGGCGAGAGAAGGCAAAATCGGAAAAAAATCTAACCGATGCGGGGTCAGCCAGAAGGCAGCGGCGTCTGCCGCCTCTCCGTTCTACGTAACCTCCGAGACTTCTTGCCCGCTGCGAATCTCGGAGGCTTCGCAAATCTTGTACAGCTGCTAATGCTGTGCGGAGTTGGCACGGCAAGCGCCAAAACACAGTGAATCAAGTACGTCGCAGCTGCGCTTGCAATCCAGAACCAACGAATCAGGGCCTTCGCCACCTTCACATGTTCAGCGTCTTTGTCTCGGCAGTCTTCATCGGTTGTGCACCTCTGTTTTCAGCTTAGGAGGCATCGGCCGTCGCGATTCATTGTGATGGTGTTAAGCCTCGGCTAACGTTCGTTTCATTGGAAATCGGTGGTGTGGAACAGTCGGACCCAGAGCTTCCACTCGAAGATGGCGTGTGCCCCGGGCACACGCCATCACTTTTTGACTCGCCAAATTTCTGACATGCCCTACTGCTTCCAAATCGCAGTGTACTGTAGCTCTCCTTCACTTTCGTTAGTTCGAACTTTCCTTAATTCGAACTGAAGCGGCTTCCCCTTGCGGTTCGAATTAACGAGCTTTTACTGTATTTCATTTATATTTTATTTTTTCATAAGCCAGTTGAACATTGCGCATGTTGTGGGTCCCTTCTTCGTTCGACGTCCGGTCTTTGTGCGCGCAAAATTCTAATAAGAACCATGTACAACCAAGTCGCCCAAAACGTAACGCTTTTGAAAGTCATGTGAGATAGGGAACTATGGCAAAGTGGGGATGGCCCAAAAATTATTTGATCAACTGTGGAGGGATGATTGCAGAATTAGAACAGAAAAAAATGCAATAACTTTACGTTATGAACCCCGGCTTCGGTGTTTTCATTGCGGCATATATCTTGAAAACCATGTAGTCCATAAACATAAAAAAATATGTGAACGAAGGAAAAAGATTGTGATGTTTGTAGTGAATAAATGTTGTCATTTCATAAGGTAGCAGAGTGCATATCATAACAATAAACACAAATGTACGGACCACCGTTAGTTACGTAGGATTTAATACACACAGCTTGATTAAAGTTTTGCTTCACATAGATTCTTGAATCCCCGTTGAATCAAATCATTTTTTTTTCACAGAAAAAGAATATTTATTACAGCATTTATTTTGCACTCAGAAGCATCTTATGAATGGCCGTGCAAACAAGCGTACTCGGTTCGTGCTTTTTTTTCCGACGCTGTCTTTTGAAGAGTCTGATTCTCCGTCTTGTCATGCGAGTACAGTTTTAGGATAAGCATAATGTGCCCCGTTGCCACCGTACAAAGCTAGTCTTAGCCAAACTCGCCGACGCGTTGCGTCTTCTTTTTTTTTCTTTTGCAATCGCCTGAATACCCGAATTCGCTGGTACTCCCACACTACATACAAGCTTTGCATGGCTAATGATTTCTCGCTTTGGCAGTCACGCGTGCATTTTGCAAATTAATGTATACATTGTAAGCTTCTTCCAAAGACGCTTGTTTCTAGGACCGGCTTTCTGCCGAGCCGAAGCTTCTTGTCCGCATGTTTATGAATATTCATTGCGTGATCATGAACAGCTTTCCAAAACACTAATTCACAGAGGAGCAAATGATCTGGCTTGAGCCAGTGAAAAAAACATAACAGCTCTCACGGGCCACGTAGCGCCGCATACACTGGCGCATTCATAATTTATTACCGGCTGCGAGCAACCTGCTATACGTGCAGGTCCCCACGGATCTTGTTAAAGTTTTTCCATCCATCCATTGTGCACATAATGTTCAAAGTCAGGTTTTTATTTTGATTGTCACTGTGCTTAGCAAAGCATTGTTACGCAAATTGGCAACCTCTTCGTAATCAGGTTTCCAACTGCAAGCTAAACATTTATTGCGAAAGCGTTACATGCCCCATGAGGCGAAAGTCTTTCGTAGGCGGCATTAGCGAAAGGCGGTACCAAAAATGGCCGCCGGCGCAAAGAGTGAAAACACGTCAAAAAGTGCTCGCGTTGACGCCAAATTCCTCTGTGAGGTGCCTGCAAAGAAATTAAATTATAGGCTGTCAAAAGAAAGTTTGGTACATATCGTTCTAGGTGAGAACTGAACCCGGGCCTCAGGGGTGAGAGATGAGCCCGCTCCTGCGACGCCACGGCGACTCCACGGTTCTGGGTGACTAAAGGTGTGCCTAGAGCGTGCGCCATTGCACACGTTATGTCGCAGCCATTAAATTAAATTATGGGGTTTTACGTGCCAAAACCACTTTCTGATTATGAGGCACGCCGTAGTGGAGGACTCCGGAAATTTCGACCACCTGGGGTTCCTTACCGTGCACCTAAATCTAAGCGCACGGGTTCTTTCGCATTTCGCCCCCATCGAAATGCGGCCGCCATGGCCGGGATTCGATCCCGCGACCTCGTGCTCAGCAGCCCAACACCATAGCCACTGAGCAACCCCGGCGTGTACGTCGCAGCCATCTGGCTTACGGCCTAATTCGTGATAAATTGGGCACGTGACGGCTCAGCGAATGTGGAGGAGGTGGAGCTACGTCATGAGTGCATAACATGAGCGCGTTCATGATGTTCCGAGGTCTACAAACGGTATAATACATCCGCGTTCCCATGCGCAAGCAGTCTTAGGTGTCTCTGCCGAGCTCTTTCTACTGTGTCTCTCTCTCTCTGTTATCCTCAAGAATTTGGTGTCATTTTTTCTTGGTTAACTTAAAGATTTTCATTGAAACTGTTCATTTTTTCTGTGTGTGACGAGTTATCATGTTTAATTTGCGTATTCGCAAAAAATACAGATTGC
The DNA here is from genome assembly GCF_038994185.2 of Dermacentor albipictus. NCBI lineage: Eukaryota > Metazoa > Arthropoda > Arachnida > Ixodida > Ixodidae > Dermacentor > Dermacentor albipictus. The sequence goes on from NC_091825.1 coordinate 86,498,208, forward strand.
GTTGGCTTTCATGGGGAAGGTATTTAGGGCACTCATAGAATCGTGGCTTTTCCTTCGGTAATTTTAGAGTATCTGACAGATACTCCCCTTACTCAAGTCATTCATTGTCCGGATATTTTTTTTTTTAGTTTGACATGAATGCGCGTGCTTGCAAGTTTATTACTCGTCCGCGATGGTGGCCTTGCGAAAAGGCAGAATAAAACACAGGCTTTAAAGCAAGAGCTAGTTTAAAACCTACCTTAGCTCTCAAGCGTAGGCTATAGCATACTTAGAGCATGATTTACAACACTCATTTATCAAAGGGACGTTTCTACACCTCGTATGTCTTACAGCCTTGCGAATTCATATATACATACTGTGAAATCCTCGCTTACATTCAATAAACCTCAATTTTCCTGTTAGATACCGCCAAAGCGGGTAAAGTCCATTTTTAATATGTCATGTTAAAAAATATGGGACCAATGGTTGGATCGCGTCTGTCTCGCAGCAGAGCAGCAGAATGCCCTGACCGTTAGGCCACGATAACGCGCATGGCTTTCCCCTGCCAAAGTTGCTCTTTAAAAAGTACAACGCATGTGTCACATGCCAGTTCCACGCATTCATTCCTCGTGACAGCTATAGCGCTTTGAGATGCTGTATGATACTGCAATTCCTGCGGTAACAGCGCATATTTTCTCTTATATGCCTGGGAAGTGAGTGAAGTGCGCCTATAATGCTATTGCAACAATTCTAGCTTTGAGTAGCCACTCACGGTAACTTGCAAGCACATTCAAAGCCAATAAGCCTACTCCGAGTGTCTGTCGCTAAGCGCATCCTCGAGGGTAAACTGACCGGCGTACGGGCCAAAGGATGAGAGCGGTTCTCGGGTTTCTGTTTACAGTTGTGGCGCAATAAAGATCCACATTCAACGCTTCGTGGAATGTCTTCCGAGGCAATCACATGAAGCTCGGCTTCAAATATTTTTTATCCGCTCGGTCCGCTTCATTTCATGGCGGCAGAGCTGATGTTCTTTTTTCTCTTTTTGCTTTACGTCGGGCGCTGCAGTGTTCCGCAATAAAAAAAGGTATTGAACATGCAAAGAATACCAACATAAAAAAATATTATGGTTCTCGTTACAACCCAAAAAAAGCTTTCGTTTACATATTCAAGTCGACATGAATTTCCACATTCTAGGAAGAAGCACCATCCAGTGGCAACAGCGACAGCCAGATGGCTCTTCCTCACGATTGTTCTCATTCTTTTACATTTATTCCATGCTGTATGCACGCCTGCATAACGACAGGTACTCAGCTACCCAGGAGCGGCAAAACATTATAAAATATGGGCTCGTATAGAAGACTTGGTGTGTTCCACATGAAATTTATTCAACGGTAATAAAGCTAACAGCAAAACATTTAGCGTAACAGTAAAAAAGAGCGGTGCATTCCTTGTCGCAAAGAGCACTATGACGTGAGTCTCATTTATGATAAAATTAGTTAGCTTAAAGAACTTTCGTTGACTTCAACCACGAAATGTTGTTAAGGCAGACCAGAAAGCGTAACAGGTCAAGACCAATAGTGTATGGTGTTTACTTGTTTTACATTCTCCACGTGTCTGCATAATGACAGTTGAGCCAAAGAAAGCACGCAGCTCAGACGTTGTCCATACCTATAATGAAATGTAACTTGTTATGGAACCATTACCACGTTTAACTTTGCGCAATTTGGTTCGCATGATCAAGGTTGGCCATAAGACAGTTGGCACAGCTAGCAATCACAACGACGGCGCATTTTCTGGGGCCTCTGGTAGTATATTTGCAGGTAGCCCCTATTCTGTTCGCACGCCCATATGTTCCCAACTTTGCGAAGGACGCTGGCATCGCGCTTTTCCCATCGATCGCAAATATCGCGGTAATCTAATTACCCTTGTCGGGTAACCGAGGAGTTGAATCGAAGCGCCGCAAAGGTGGACGAACGTAGCAGGCTTCTAAAACTGAAGTGCGTGTGTGGTGCTTGCGCATCGAGCACGCCCCGACCAACATTATTTTTCTTTTCTTTAGCAGCCGGCACCAACATAGAGTTTCCTACAAACAGCAAGGTGCCGGCTGAATCCGCCGACCTTATCGTCTCTGCGTTGCAATGTCGCTGGGCGCTACAGGGCGCCCCGCTCAGACGAAACGGCGTAAAGGGGGAGCTAATGAGCGTACGCAAGTCGTCAGCGTCAATGGCATCGAGTCAGTACTGCAGAGGTAACTACTGCAGTCACTACCGCAGAGGTAACGACTAGGTAACGTCGACGCAGCGTCTCATTCCGATGCTCTCAAGAACTCAAAGCGGTCTCTTCCGCAGTTGAAGAGTCGCTCCGGGTCGTGGCACGACTTCCAGTCGCTTCTTTCTTACGACGCTTCTCGAGCCATCCGGTGCGTTCTTCTGGCGTCTATTGAGCGCGTTGTCTCTTCCTCGCTTCGTTCTGTCGTTGTTGCGTCTCTTTCGCGCTCTCCAAAACGCCTTAGTATGAGGCGAAGCGCATATATATATATATATATATATATATATATATATATATATATATATATATATATATATATATATATATATGCGGGAGGCGACACCTCCTCCCCATCGGAGCACATCTGGTGGCGCCATAGAGTTTCCTACAAAATTTACTAGAGGGAACTCTGGCGCTGCACTCGTTGTCCTACCATGGGGATGATGGGAAGTCCATGGATTTGTCTGATCTTCGTGCTTGTGGATTCAGACACTCTCGTGGCTTTGTATATTACGCTATATAAATCTCATTGTCGTATATTTCAGCGCAACCTGTATTCCTCGAAGTGCAGAACACGCCGGGAACGCATACAATTGCTATTAATTGCAACGATTGAGCTTGTCCAGGGGGCGAAATCGAAACGCGCCAAGCGTCTCAAGGCACTGGCATGCCCGCGATAAATTCATAAGGGCGTTTCATTCGTTTGTCGATACATGCGTCCCCATCTTTTTACTTGGAATGCACGCAGTCTGGCGTAGTCTTTTGGCATATAGACATTGTGATGTTAGAGGCCGATCTGTGTATGAATATTTTGTGGAAATGATCGTGAAGGTACGTGACGTGTACAAGACGAAGGACTGTGATGAAGCTGTGGTGTCAATGCTTGACACTTTGACACATATAAAACGAGTGTGATCTATGATCACAAACTCTTTTGAAGCTTGTACCCAAGCTGGAAATAAAGAAACAAAGAGCGTCCGTGGCTTAATGGTTTCAATATCGAGCTTCTGTGCTAGAGTCCCTGTGTTCGAATCCTGCCGTCGGGCAATTTTAATGATGTTTATTTAATTATTTATTACGCAAAGCACTGTTAAGTATGACGAGTTTACAAAGTCACCAAGCAGTGTGAAGCCAAAAAAAACGCAGTTTCGGCAAATCCATGTACTTCCCATAATTCTCATGCTAGGACAACCGCTTCCATTGTAGCTCCCGTAGACACTACACTCTAATCTTGGTAACCTATAAGTATACCTATATACATGAGTAACGAATACAATAACGGTTACTTCGCCCGTCCTTTTGATGTTTTCATTATATTGCTCATGCTAAGGGTTACAATGACGAAACTGAGTTAGACGGGTGCTGCTTATTAGTTACATTGATCTGCTGCCAGCATGTAACCTCTATATTGTAACCTATAGAATTTTAGTAACCTTTAACCGAGACCCCACGGAGACATTATATAGGGAGGGGAAGTTCGCAATTTACACATTAACAAAGCGCAGGATAAGTTACCTGCGTGCACACATGGTTGATCCACTCGATAAGCACTTGTACGGGTGTTCAGTCACACATTTTGACTGAGAGCAAATTACTCATTGAGCTGGCAGAGCCGCATATCGGAAGTAGGCCGCGGGAAAAGAACGTTCTGCAAGAATAATGACGATTCTTGCCGGAAGTACAACCATCGACTGAGCAAGTATTATATACAATTAGCGCTTTTCACAGACCCTACATGTGTCCTGCAGAAATCTATCTCGTTGCCGTCGCATGCCGCTGCCGACACATGCCGCCGCAAGTGTTTTTGTTGTTTCTTATGGGTCTCACATTCACGGATTGGGGAGCCCTTTTGACATGCGTTTAGCTTATAACATGATAAAATAATGCTCCTCTAGCACTTCTGCCTTCTTCATGAGGCGAGAAAAAAGAGGCATGGTTATTATTATTATATGGCAGGAACCTGGAAGCGCCTTTTGCCGTGTTTACTCAGTGCGAATTTGGTTGGGGGCATTCATAGAGCAAGCTCAATCGCAGACTGATGTACGAATATATTCCTCATATTACAGCCGGCCAGCGCAATGCGTCATTGCCTAGAAAGCGTCCAAAGAATTTAATGAGTGTTGCCCCAACGGAAGATATATTAACTGGGCATTTTAGCAAACAATCTCTGCAGCCGAGGTGCGAATTCGGAGCAAACAAAATGCAATCATTAAAACGCTTGGCACGTTTCTACCATTATTTTTTTGTGCACTCAGCAACGGTACGAGTCAACGTCTGCAACACGCCACATTTCCCTATATTGTACAGCAGCAACACGGTTGATGCGACGCGCCAATGCATGTCAGCGCAGGAAACCCAGCACGGAAAAGCCGCATACAGCCGCGCCATTACCACGGAGCCGTGTAGACAGATGAAAACTACAGTTGGCTGAAGTTCTACCACCATGATAGCCATAAAGAATAATTCTGTTCAATGCAGCAGCATTGTTTCCAAGAGCGCATTATGTCCATAAGTTTGTGTTTTTGTTTTACCGTCAACGAACTTGTTTTCGTTTGAATATGTGCAGCCGGATCAGAATGTCCGGATCGTGCTTCAGTTTCTGTACTTCATTACAGAAGCAGCGGCCATGTTTTTATGTCATCTCTCCGCGTTTCCGTATATAGCTGTAGCATTGCATGACGGGAAGTAGTTGCAAACATGGCGTTGGGAGCTGTGTGTTTTGTTGCTAGTTTCGGCGCCAATTTTGTCAGTGGCAATGGCAGTGACGAACGGAGACTTGTTTGGGATAATGCGCGGCCGCTGCAGAGCCATTTTGTGACTGTGAGCGCTTCAGTGTCCTCATCTCGGCGAACATTCGCTGTGACTACTGCGACCACAGCCCCGGATCGCATGGGAAAATAGACGAACTTGGTAAGTGTTCTTGCATTGTACTGGTTTGTCTGAATTCAGCATATAGCTAGGCTGCAGCTTTTCTTTCATTATAGGTCAGGGAAGTGCAAAAAAAAAAGAGAGAGAGAAAGCAAAGGGGTAAACAGCGATTTGCGCGGAAATGCATCCGTGTTTCTTCCACGCTCAAAAACGACACTTTAGGGCTCGTCCACGTTACCGGCACGGCAGGCCGCCGCGCGCCGTTCGCGGGCCGCCGTTCGACGGCGGCTTTCCTCGCGAACGGCGAGATTTACTTGCCGTAGATAGGATGTGATCATATGATGTTACCGGGACCCATTTGTGTCGCATCCGTACAGCGAAGTAGCGACCGAGGAGTGGTCGTTCTGGCAACGTCGGCAGCTTTACCGCCGCTCATCGCTCCGCGGCGCCGATATCGTCGCTAGGCCTTTTCCGGTTCACGTCGAAGCGAAGGCTTATGGCGCTTCGGAATGAATCATCGACGCTCACAAGCCGTAATATTTCATACCGTTGCTGTCGCTCTTCGCAATAATTGTACACAATGCAGAAAATACGCTAATATTAGCGGCGCCGTTGGCAGTGATGCGAGCACCGCCGCGCCCGTCGTCTGCCGTCGGGAGCCGTGCAGTGCAGCTGAGCTGGACAGGTATCCGTGCTCTCGTTCGTGTTTGACGTTTGACAGTGGATATTGTTTTGCGTAAAGAGAGGCGAACTTTTAAGAGAACAACGCAGGGGAACTGGCTCAACTTACGCTAGGCTACAGATGCGAGTTTTGAGCGTTAGTTGTTTTCAGTGAGTTAGGAAATCCAAACTACTCAGGCACAGTCAATGTATGTTGACTGTGAGTAACACACCTGCCCGGTTTACTAGTGCCAGCTTTCCTAGCTGACTTCTCTCCTTTTGCCCTTGTTCGTACATCTCTTTGTTTTATTATGTGGGAAAATGCGACATGCATGCCGTGCTCTAAACTACATAAATAAATTTCGGGCAGTGGTTTACGTCATCTTTAATTTCTTTTCATAGATGGCATTGCCAGCTGAGGAGCTCCAAGTAACAGCACCTCACATTTACTGCGCTCCTGACAAGATATGCGTTTTTGCTGGCAGCCAAGCCGAAGTCATCACTGTCTCCACGTCTGGAATACAACGGGCACTTATTTTTTGCCTTTTGGCATATTATGTTAAGAACCTAGAATATCCATTTGCATTTTACGAAGTGCTTGCTCTCGTGCAAAAAGTTGTGCTGCTAGGAGACAAGCTAGCGAAAGGACTGCTTTTACCCGTCTGAAACGGCTCTTTGCGCTCCTAAGCAGTAAAAATGCAATCTAGGGAGTAGTGCTGTTCGCGCTGCTTTCCATGTTTTTCACCAACTCAGGAGTGAAAGAACAAAACAACATAGTGTGGGATTTACTTCAATGCGGTTGGTTAGCTCCAAAGGTGGGAGAGGCTTACACCATAAGCAGCTGTTTTTTTCACGTCATACATTGTTTACTTCTAGTCAGAAGCAGCGCATTTACTTGCTCTAGTCATTTGTTCCTCTCCCTTGTGGTGAAGGCTGGTTAATTTTATTTCATTTGTGTATTCATAGGCCTCAGAATTTCTTATAAGCATAGCTTAAGCATTTAATTCAGCCACGTAGATGGTTGTTTTGCAAAATGTAATGCACTCTATTTGCCCTTTGCTCAGTGAGCAGATCGGTATATATCTCTGTGCCTGTGCAGAAATCTAATATTGCAGTTATTAAATAGCATCAATTCTGATGTTTGTCATTTCACACAGTTGTGCTTCAATGACTGTATATGGGAGGCCTCATGGATGGTATTTTTGTATCAGACCTTGTTGAACAAAAAACTTGTAATAAAGAATTTCGTACCTGAAAGTACTCCAACTTATTTTTCGAGAACATTCACAGAATAGTAAACGAAACAGCTTATTACAAATTCTAGGTGCATAGTTAGGAAGTGAGATAATGACATTGCCTTCAACTACATTAAAACAACTCATTGTCACAATATTATTGCCAGCAGCGCTTTGCAGTATGCCTTTGCTCACCTGAACTAAATTATTATGGTCAATCTACAATACTCATACATATGTTGCTTCCCCAAGTGTTTTTCTTCATTGAGTGCACTTCAAGTAATTTTGTGCCTTTGGAAGATGGATTTTTAATAAATAGTGGCTTTTCTGCACAAGTATGAAATGCTCTAGGAACAAGGTATTTTTGGCTTCCACATATTTTAGAGGGACATTAACTCAGAGGCAGTATATGTTAGAAACTTACAGCTGAGTTATATTGGCAGTCAAGCAGGAACTGTCCCCCAAAGGCCATGTTAAATTTAGGGGTTACTTTGGCTATTTATTCAGATGTCTTTATTGTGATTGCGCTCTATTGTTATAGCTAACCTATAAAATCTATCATGGCGTCATGATTCAAGATGTTCTGCATCTCGAATGGGGCCAACATTGTGATGCCTGTCAGTTGCGTCTGATTTCTTCTCCCCACAGATTGTCACGTAGAAGTTTCAGTTATGGGACTGAAAAAAAAAAATGTTTGGGTCGATACCAATTCGAGCAAATTACATGCTCTCTTTAAAGCTTTAATGAAATGCATTGACAGTGAAAGTCTCTTCTTTTATAGTCCCACAATTTAAGCACCAGCATAACTATAATCTGAGGTGAGAAATAGCCAACTGGCAGGCATGACAATATCGCCCTAATTCGATATGGCAATACCTTGTAGTGAAACAGTGCAAATTTTCTAGTTTGGCTATAAAAATAGAATGCAAGCAAGAAGAAAATATCCGTATAAGTTACTGAAGTAACCCCTAAATTTAACACATCCTTTAGAGGTTACATTTGCTTTTAGAAAATAAAGGACTACAGCGTAACCTCTAAAGCTGCATATTTTTCAAGGGTAACAATGTACCTTTTATTTTATATCGGTTACAATGTACCTTGTAATATAAAGGTTACAATGTACCTTATATTTTGTATTAGTTACAATGTAACTTATAATATATTAGTTACAATGTACCTTATAAATGCGAATTTGTGCACCTATACTAAGGGTTACCCAGCTAAGGGTGTAGCGCCAGAGTTCCCTCTAGTAATTTTTGTAGGAAACTCTATGGGTGGGGCGAGCTAACGTTACTTAGACAAGCTAGTCTAGTAACGTTGGGGTGAGCGGTGACGGCGTCGATGTCGGCGCCATCTGATGGAGCGCGGCTGCGGCGTTGCTGCAACGGCGGCTCAAGGTCGTTCGTCGGCCACGGCATATGGCATACGGCTGCCTCCATACGGCATACGACGCGACGAGCCGAAATGGCTCGCTGGCTGGCGTAGTAAAGCTTTCGCTTTAAAAGCGGTTGAAAGACACCGAACTATGTCTAAGCGTGAACGCGGCCACTGGAAAAAGTATCTCTAGCATCCACAGCGCTGCACCTGATGTATGAAACGGAGTATACGTAATTGGCAAGGGACTCCATGAACGGACGCTGTTGGGAGGATCGCACCAAATTGTGGGGATGACGGTCGGCACATCCGTCTTGAGGACAGAGGAAGGGCGAAGCTTGTGAGGCGAATGTGCACGCGTCGATGGTGCTTCCGCGGTCGTTGTTGGCGGCGCGTCGCTGACCTCATCGGAGCGCGGCGTGTAACGTTCGTGCACGAGCAATTCAACCGGAGCGCTGCATGGGCCACGGCGCGTGCGTTGCAGGTGGACGTGGCGCACCTTGTCGGGAGGCGAAAACGATACGGCGCAGCTGACGACTGGGCGCATCGTGAGGGAGCTACCGGTTGGCCGGGCAAGGTGGAGTTAAGGCTCGTAGGAGTGTCTGGTTGTTCGGTTAGGATGTTTGACGTGGTATGCAAAGTAGCTGCCACTGCGACATCGTAAGAAACGGGAGCGGGATGAGGCGGTGAGGTGTACAGAGACAAAGCGCGAACGGCTGCGAAGGTGGCACGGGTGGAAAATTTTGAAGGGCTCGGTATATTGAGGGGCCTGTGCCAACAGCGCCGAGGACTGCTCTGACCAAGGGAGATAAGGCTTGTTCGATGTCAGGGATCGCAGAAAACCGTGCCTTGTGCTCGCGTTGGCGACAGTGGGCACGGTCGGAGCCAGCGTAGTCGACAAGGTGCACAGCTCGCGTGCAGAGTCGGAGGCCTGCTCAGCTGACGGCGTTGACGAATCGGGCGGATGATTGGTGTGCGCCGAGTGGCATGGTGCCATGTTGTTTGAGACAGAGCCGATGACGTGCGGTGAGGGAGCCGGCGTTGTGTCGGCGATGTCACCGCTTTCACGTGCCATCGTTGGTGGCCAGGAAGGCGATGAAGTGGCCGTTATCAATGTCGTGCCGTTACTCTTGGCAAAAATATTGTGCACGCACTTGCACGGCACAGAACCCTGGCGAACGTCGGAGACTGGCAACTGCGCGGCAGCGCACCTGTCGGTCGACGAGATGGTATCGTGGCAGGTCGAGGGAAGAAGGCTGGTCTGATGACGATAGCATACGGGTGCAGGAAGAGACACACTTGTTGCTGGCCGTGAGGCTGTTGGCAGAGATGAGTCGTGTACCGTGCGGTGGACCTCAGGAAGAGGGCGGTGCGTAGCTCCATAAAATTGCAGCTCGTCGTAAGGACGTGGGGCAGGAGATGGAACCCTGAGGCGGAGTCGGAGGTGAAGTGACAGGACGCAGAGGAGTACCTCGTGCTTGAACTCCTGGATCGAGATGTTGTTCAGCTCCAGAGCTGAACGACACCTCAGCGGCGCATGCTCCATACGCAAGCATCAAGCACGCAGCGCCCTTTTTTGTTTTTCTCTTCTTGCGCAGCCAAGGCGCCGGGTGAGAGCGCCCACCTTAGCGCCCCACATTGCGGTGTCGATGGGTGCTGTGCCCTCATATGGCCAGCCACGCACTTATGTGAATTTGATGCGCGAAGAAGAAAGAGTTGTGTTCAGTCAACTCCAAGAAGATAATTATTATTTAGAACTTATGATCTTTCAAATTTCACAAACTATAAAAAACGTAAAAATTTGCTGCGGTCCATTAGATGTACGAATCGATATACTCTCAACAACATGAAGTCGAACGGTTAACAGCACTCGATTGCTGCTCTGCCACTAATTATATCAGTAACTCTGAGAAGACGTGATGAAAAACTTAAGAATTTATTATTATTATATAGATTGTATTTAGATTTTTTTTTCTGCGATACATACCACACCGTTTAAGGAACGGTTAAGCCGATATTGCGTCAACGACGTGACAAACTTAGTGCGTTTTTAGGCCACCATTTTTACGCACATTTTGTAAATTTTTTCGGTGCTAAATAACAATTGGCCGATAATATTTTGTAGAACTCAAGTCGTTCTCTAAATGTCACCTAGTTTCCTTACAACCGGTTAAGTCATTAGAATACTGCGGCATGCCGAATGAATGAAAATTGCAGAGTTGGCGCACGGCTATAGTTTACACCTCGAGTTCTCCTGGACTCAACGGAGTAAGTTCCCTCACGCATATTCTGCAACGCGACAGCAGTTAATTGAAAACTCAGTAGGCCAGATCAAACATATACAGGGTGTCCCAACTGTCATGCACCAAGATTTCAAAATATGCAAATGCCACGTAGCTATAGACAAAACCAAAGTCATGCTGTTTGCCGTCGCTTGAAGATACTCAGATTATTGTTCGCATTCCGGCTTATTAGATAATTAATATTAATTAATTAATGAACTTCACAGATATCATAATTAAGTGAAAGTGTCAATGAGAAAATTATAGAGCAGAATAAAAGACTCCCGACGCAGCTTTCCGGCTTATTAGATAATTAATCTGAATTAATTAATGAACTTCTCAGATATTATAAATAAATAAAGAGTGTCAATGAGAAAATTCTAGAGCAACATAAAAAACTCCCGATACAGCTTTCGTTGCTCAATACTGGCTACATAAAAGTTTTTTCGAGCGGGAAAGAAGCCCGCGTATAGAGGCAAAATTACCGCGCGACTGGTTTCTCAAGGCAGTTCGCGTGTGTTCGTGGGCTACTTTTATTACCCTGTACTTGGTTGAGCTCTTCCTCCATTCCGTGGCCCCGTTTTACAGCGAAGCTGTATATGGCTGGCCCACACGTCCGTCCGTTCGTCTGTCGGTCGCCTGTACGCCGAAAACTTTACAGCCGCAACCCTAATCGCATGCTTGAAAAAAAAATGCGAGAGGGGTGCGCGATTAGCGAACACCACCTAGATAGCACAAGGCCTGTTTACTCCGATCCAAGACGTCACGCTACCTGGCCCGAAATTTCCATTGGCAAGGCTGGCATGATGAAAGCGGTGATGTCAAAATCCCTGTTGCCTACTCGGGAGCATCGAAATTAGATTCTATGGCAGTCGGGCCAGGTGACATGACGTCACGGATCGGAGTGAAAAGGCCTTATGCTCTCTACGTGGCGTTGGATTAACTGTGCCTGTGGTGACGTCGTTGCTTTCAGTCGCAGCTGAGCGCGCACGCAGCAGTTTCTCTCCAGCTCCGAAATGGGTAGGCCACGTGTCATACGTACTCCTTGGGAGCAGGCATCTTTCAATCAGCAACACCGCGAGCAGAACCGGGAACAAGCCCGTCTACGCTGCGTCGATGCTGCAGCCTGGGCACAAGAACAGGCTCGTGCAGCCGAGCGCAAGCGGCGATTGCGTGCCGATGATACGGCAGCCCACCAAGCCGTCGTTTATTGAACCATCGGGATTAACACAGCGATAAACATCGAGACCACACGTTTCTGCTTCGCTGGTTAACGATCTGCACCGAGTGCTTCAACGGTGATTTTTTTTGGAGCTACGGATATTTGTGCACTTTAACCGATCATTTCTTTTTATCTATGGCCGTTGGCCTTCCTTCAAAACTAATCTGGCTTTGCGCTTCTCCGAGTTCAAAAGAAGCCCAGCTCAACACACCCATATGTTGCGCCATCTGGTAATTAACACTGTGGTAACAACTTAAAAAAGAATTTGCATAACATTGATGCACATTGTGCTTGAATTCTGTATAATTTCTCATTTATTTCTTTGTGTATTTATTTATTTACTTATTTTTTTCAACAGCTGTCACACCATATTCTCCTTGACCCTGGCACTCGTCATTCGATTTGCATTCACTCTATGCGAGTCATACCCTGGTGAGCGCCACCATTGTTTCTCCACAGCTGCTTTTTCGTTTTTCTCAAACCGACATATGACGCCTGTCATCAGCCCCTGCAGCACAAATGAAAAGTAAGAAGAAAAAATCAGCTTCACCTTTCATCATTTTCCAACAAATACTGCATGCAAACAAATACCAAACAGTATTACTTTTTGTTTTCACGCTTCATTAGCACTCCTGTAAATGAATGAATTACGGTCGAGTTGAATTGCCGTTGCTGCTGTCTTTCGTCTACCCTCAGTGTGACATATATTTTTTTTTAGCTCATCAATAAATTAAATGAAGTGGACTAGCCGGCACCGTCTAATGGGCACCAACATCTGTTGGTATTCAGTTATTAAAAGAGAAAAAAATGACTACAAGAAACTCATAATGAACGAGCTCACAGATGTTTTTTCTTGTTCTTTTGTCTTATCGTCTGCAAACAAACAGAGGCTGTATGCCTGTTCTTTTTTTTGTTAATTTTTATACGTCGGAAACCCTAATCTAAAACGTAGCTGCCCTTACACTTGCGTTTAAAGTAGCCACCGAAGCTTTTTGGGTCCCCAATCGGGAAGTGTGTGTGTTTGTGAGGGGGCGGGGGGACGAGGAGGAATCGATCGCGCTCGGTTAAACTAAAGAGCAGCGGAGCAATAACGGAAATTTGATAAATGTCATTTCTGCGGGCATAGTAGCCTCGAGTGCCATCATATACTGAAAAGCACGTTGGTGTGCCCATTTCTTTCCTTAATTGTACTAAATATAGCATAGCTAAAATGTAGTGATGGTCTCAAAATAACGGTCATAACGTTTTTCAGACGCAAGAACCCCATCGCCTCTTTTTCGAATCGGTGAACGCCCCACAAATGACTGGTATCTATTTATACGAGCGTATAGCTCGAAGTTTTATTTCGGACGCAAAATGACACAGAAGTCAGTCCTCGCTACAGAATGTTTTTACTAGCACCGATTTCGTTACTGAGAAATGGCACGGAACGCAACAGATAAAGGCGTCAAATCAGCGTTCTCCTTTTTCTCACTTTCAGAAGAAATATGGGCATACAGCAAGAAAATTTCAGTTTCGCGTTTGGCTATGGAATTGTTGTCGCTTATTCTGCCAAAATGCACATAAAGAGACGTTAACGCCATGTCCTGTTTTCATTGTACCATTTTTTTTTTTGTAAGTGCCGGTATGTAATCACGTCGTTTTACTGTTTTGCTTCGGGTCTATTTTTGAGCAGGCGGAAAATTGGCGCGCGTTCGAAGGTAACGCGGTGTGACCAGCCTTTGTTTTCAAATACTTGCTATTACAAAATAACCTAGGCGCGACTTTTAGAAGCTTGCTTCTGGAAGTATATTTTCTTTTCTTCTGGGCTCAGAGGAGCTGAAATGTTTTCTTTGCATGGCGTTGCGCAGAGAATAAAGCGCTACGCATAAATAGTGCAAAACCTAGTAGCTTTCTATGAAGCGTTATCTCTTTCTGTTACCTGCACTTCAAAAGAATCTGCAAGCCCACTTTCGTTCGGCTCACCAATTCTCTGAGAAAGTATTTATAGCGAATAAAAACCGCAATATCGAGTGTACTGGGCACGAACACAATCGGTACATCGCAGCATATTTTTCTTGTCCGTGCTCCGATGCGTAACAGAGCATGAATCTCAACACTTCTTCAATTTGCTATGCTTCTCGAGAATAAAGATATTAAAAAGAACACTTCATGGTCCACAAAGCTGCCTCCTCTCGTGGAGCAAAGAATTTCACCACAATTTCACAAACTGTAAGGTTGTATACGTTGTTGCTTTACAAAGCCTCCTGTGGTAAAAAATTTGGAGGGCGCATTCAAAGATCCCTGGCTGCTTCTCACGCTTCCCGACAACTGCAGCCTATGCAGCCGTAATGTTTACCGGGGAACGCTGGCGGCGCACGCTATGCATGAAGGCGAGTTTTCTGGTAGAATCGCAGCCTCTTGCGTTGGCCGCGATGAATGGATGGATGCTATGGGTGTCCCCTTTGGAACGGGGCGGTGGGTGGTGCCACCAAGCTCTTCTACCAAATATTCTGAACGCCTATTTGGAATGTTGTTTTTGTGCGCCTCCGTCATTTGTCGTTTGCCTTCTTTTCTTCCACCAATCTTCGAGTCGCCTCTTACTAGTCTGTATTGCGGACATGTTCCTTTTTCCCCTGCTTTCGCTGAACCCATGGCTTCTGGAGGCCAGAGGTGCCTAAATCGGCCCATGAGACGATATATTCACATTCCAATAAAGCACGCTCAATCGTTTCCCTAGATTTACTGCAACAAGCACATGATTCTTCTCCCTTATTGTATCTCGCATTATAAATGCCTGTTCTAAGGCATCCTGATTTCGACTCGAAAAGCAATGAGCTTCCCTTTCAGTTATCATAAATTGTTTCTTTCCTGATTTCGTTTTTTCCTTTAAGTAGTTACTCATGGCAGGTTTCTTTTCCACTGCCGCCACCCATGAGATTATCTCAGCCTCTCTGACTTTCCGCTTGACGTTCTTTGTTGCTGTGTTGCCCACCCTAGAGGCCGCATACTTGCTGGCGAGTTTCTTAGTTTTTTTCGCTCCACTGTGAATCAATGCTTTTCTTGTACAGATACCTTAACACTCTCCCAGCCCATTTAATTTCTTTCATATTCTTCAGTCCTTTTTCATAATCAATTTTACTGTGAGCTTCCCTCACTTCAAAACTAGTCCAGCCTATATCACCCTGCACAGCATCATTTGTAGTCTTCCCATGAGCGTGCAATGCGAGGCGTCCCACTGACCTTTGGTTGTCATCGAGTATTGATTGTACCCCTGATTTAAAGCAAACAACCGCATTTCCAAAAGTAAGTCCTGGAACCAGTACACCTTTCCACATACTCCGGAGGACCTCGTACCTATTATATCCCCGTCGTGCTCAGTGTTTTGTTATGGCCGCATTTCTCTTCCCCTTCACTGTTATTGTTTTTCCTGTGTTTCCCAATATATTTTGCCTTCGTTTCTCCATATACCCTGGTATTCATATTCTTTTGTCCGAGGTATTGCCTGGCCCTGAATTGGCAATATCTGTTGACTGTTTTCATTGAATACCATAACACCTGATTTTTAACGCTAAATTTCAGACCTGGATTCTTGCCTTCCTGTCCACAAATATTAACCAGACGTTGTATACCACTTTGCTTGTTAGCTAGCAACACGATGTCGTCCGCATTAAACAAACCTGAAAGTTGCTGCTCTACTACTGTACCCGCCTGTTTGTATGAGAGATTTAATATGTATGAGGCCTTTAATGCTGCAATGCAAGCTACTTTGATCCCGTCCACTGTACCAAAATGCTTGCCTTTCAGGGGTGTTTTGAGGCGTGGAAAGAGAAAAAAGTCGGCAAGAGCCAAGTCCGGGCGGTATGGGGGCTGGGGGATCGTGGGCACCCCTGCTTTAACCAGGTAGTCGGTGACGATGAAGGAACTGTGTGCCGGCGTAGTATCGTGGTGCAACTTCCAGCTGTCTGCGATGTCCGGCCGGATGCGTTGAGCCCTGCGTTTCAGTCTTTTGAGGACTTTCACATAAAAGTTGGAGTTCACAGTGGTTCCAGGCTCTACAAACTCGTGGTGAACCAGTCCATGGATATAAAAAAAAAACGATGAGCATAATCTTGATCTTTGATTTGCTCATCCTGGCTTTCTTCTGGCGAGGGGACGAGTGCGTGTGCCAAAATGCTTATACATATTAGGTCCTTTTAGTCTCCGGGTCATATTCAAATACCCAAATCTCGTCACCTGTAATGACGTCCAAAAATTTTCGATCACGTTTGAACATGTCGAAGTTTTCTTGGCATGTTTCAACGCGGCGTGACTTTTGGTCATCAGTGAGCACTTTTGGGACCATCTTTGCGCACACCTTCGGCATGCCGATATCATTTGTAACGATTTAATTAACTTCAGTTGTCGGAAAGTTTAACATGTCAGCCATTAAACGAGCATTTAATCACCAGTCAGAGTACAACAGTTCCCTTCCTCACGTCACATTGTCAGCCGTGGTGGTCGTGGATGGCCGTCCGGCGCGGCCCTCGTCGTCGGCCTCTTTCCGGTCTTCCAACAAAGGCATTGTGCTACTGAAACACTTGCCGATCTCACAGGGCATGTTCTTTGTAAGCAGTCTTGAGTATAGTAACATTTTCCGCAGCGGTCTTGCCAGGTTTCACGCAAAACTTGATCACAAATTGTTGTTCTAAATAGCGCTGCATTTTCACTTGCACAAGAATAAAAAACAACTCTCACTGACAGCCCCGTCCTACACTCTCCAATCCTTGGAGCACACTGAGCGACAGAGCGCTGCGTAGCTGCCTTCCCCCACTAACAGATTCAACCGGTTAGACCGCTCTCCGACGTACAGTCGTGTCACAATAAATTCACTGACATTACTTTCAGGACAGACCCTGTATCTCTCAAAAGTTGTATGCTGTCGGGCCCTATGCCTTACCTATCCAGAATATCCCACAGAATGCTGTTGTCTACGTTGCCATACGCCCCTGTAATGTCTAAAAAAAAAGAAAGGTATGGTGGAGGCGCACGCCATCGGGAGGTGTTGCAAGGAACCGGGCGCGCCACTTTATAGCCTCTGAGATTTGCGCGCGCCGGCGTGCGCGAATCTGGGATGCCATAGCTGCTGTGTTAATGGTAGAAACGTTGAAAAAGGGGTTTGTGTTTTGACTTTCAACATAACAGAATTATGTTTTCTCGTATACTCAAATTACAATCCGTCGCTATCATGCCTGCAGGTTGTGCGTAAGCTGCACTTTACACAATTTCTGGCGTATTATACCTTGGAGTAATTCAATTACTTCAGTAACTTCCTTGCGCTATATCGAGGGCCTGCATGGTTGGGTATGCGCTGTACAAAGGACCAGGGAATTACCGGTCAGAAAATAAGCTTGAACTGTTCAGATTCAGAGTTCAAACTTTTCAAGCGGCGAGCTGGAGCAATACCCGTTTAGTTAGGCGACGACATGCGATCGTGGCTATATTCTGTTGGTCGAATATCGCCACAATGTTGAAGCTACTTTAGGTGTTCAGGTATTTAACTATTTTAGGTATTTTAGACAAGAAATTTTCTTGTGTATTTTTCAGTTTTTTCAATATAATGCCTACGAGAACATGGCGAAGTACTGCGTAGTGCAAGACAGAACATCGTGTGTTCTATTCGCATATGCAAATGTCATTGTTTGCAACGCAAGCCAGTCTTCATACTAAAATATTTAGTGCCAACTCGCCCAACTATCAGTTCTGCTAAGGCAGTCTTACTCTGTTGACTATTGCGCAATGTGGCTAAACTTTATCGACGTGTTTCATGACGCGAAAAGCTGAACTTTGTAGCTCGTGTTTTTTTTTTCTATGCGGAAGACATGAAAAATTGACCCATGTAATATTTAGCTTCAGCGGTGTTCTAAATTAATTACCCGGGGGAACTCGCTTACATTCAGCAGAAATAAGGAGAGTGTTATGAGTTACGTGTAGGCAAAGTTCAATGTGTGTGTGTGTTAATTACGGCTTTTGTAGTAAATTACCTATTTGAACTCTCCAGGGCTTATATTTGTTTTTTAAAATGGCGTCAAATTTTCCTAGCTTCCTTAGGAAAAGAGTTCAGATGTAAATTGCAGAACATTCGGGCCACTTTATGGCTGATGTGGAAAAGCGTTGTTAAATGTGTGTTCGTGAATTTCCGCCAGTGAAGAAAATTAGGTTAACCCTCGAAAGCATTGCACGGCCGTTATCCGCACTGAGAGAACTGCAGGAGACAGCATGTTCACACTCAGTGTATAAAAGAGGTGCGGGGACGCATGCGAAATGTAATGTATAGAGTAACGTTTCTAGCCTAAATATCACAATTCATAATAGTAGTTGAATATTTTTTATGTTATTCGAAGCGGGTAGAGTTTGCAAGTTGTCCTCGCATAACTCAGATGGCCAGTGACTTCGCATGTAGAGAAATAGCGTATATAGGGGTGCAAGGTGCGGGGGGGGGGGGAGGAGACGCCTCATCTCTATTCTGCTTGCGGTGATTAATTTGTACATGCTGGCTAATTAAGGCGTCATACAAGCACCATATGCATGATTCAAAATATAACAGCGCGTCTTTTTTGCAAGCACGTAAGTCGGTAGCACTCATAAACAAGTGCTCAACAAGAACAAACTAGTCTAATACTTGACGTTACTGAGTTAAAGGCATGTTTTCCCAGCATAATGGAAAAAAATATGAGACGAATTCATATTTCCAGCCCGAAACTGGGTCAGACTCGCGTTATAGTCGGTCAACGTTAGAAATGGCCCCTCGTAAAATTGCAGGCAATCGGAATTCCTAATGCGATTGCGATTGCTTATTGCAAGCCAGGTTGCTTGCAGAAACATTTCATCCGCACTTCGCTTGATCAGCGCTTTTTTTAACGGCGCTGTTAAGTGAAACATCACGTCTCCTGCCATTTGATTATTTTCCCCTATTACACTTTAATCAGAATGTTTTTAGAGTAATTTTCAACAATCAATGCGTCTTAGTCCATATAAGATAGCCAAAGGTAAACCGAGCCTAACGCCGAACCCAATTCATCGGGCCAAGTTCGTCGGACTATTTCATCGAGTCACACTGTTCCTCGATCACGGTTGTCAACATTTCCAGAACTATATCCATAGAGACCTCTAGAGACGGAGTTAACCACGTAAGTAGGCTTTTGTCTTCTATCGACAGGAAGACATCCTCTTGTCGATAGAAAAAAAAACCTACTTACGTACCCATGTTCACGACAGGAGGACATCCTCTTCCCCACTCGTAATCAGCTACCACCCTTCCTAAGTGTCGTCGAGTACCTCGACTCGTCGGGGCTTTCGGCCAGTCTCTAAGAACTTTCTTCAAAGACGAATAGCCTCACGGCTATTCACCACCTCGGGCCTCCTGATCCGCCTCAACTTCGCTTTTGCTGGGCCACCTCCTATGGTCTATCACCAGTCCACTCCTCCAGTCGAAGCGACTGGGTCTTCCCGGCCGGGCTGCTTCGCTGCTGCTATGGCGACTCTCTACCTTTCTCCCTCCTTCTATCTCCTACACTCCCATATCCAACCCCCTGCTGGTGCTGAGCCGCGCTCCCGCAAGGGGTGCAGAAGATAGTGCCAGCCTTTCCTCCTTTCCCTACAAGAACCACTTCTCTCTCTCTCTTCTATCGACTTGCATATAATCATCGTACAGTTGGTGTGTGCTTAATTTTCTTGGGATTCGGTTTATCTTGGGACCCTCCGTATGCCAGGACACGCGTGCTTCCAATCTCTCCGACTGATCATCGAGGTTAATCTTTTATATGTCTCAGGGGTGCGGCACAAAGCGAGTTCTCCAGGTAATACGAGAAGTGCTTATGTCGCACAAAAGGGCAAACCTTCTTTATTTTTTTTCAATTGTGATCGGCTTACAGGAGAAAAAAAGACATGATAAAGATACATCACCTCAAAGCCTCCAAATATGAGTGCGAGTCAATACGCTAGCGTAATCTATGCGCAGCGGATTAAAAAAAGAAGTGCTCGCAACATATCGCTCACCAGTCAACTGCGTGCTTTCTCAGGATCTAGTTCTTTTTTTTTTGCATGGAAAAGTACACCAAAAGGAAGCATTGTAAATTCGCTCCAGCTCTCAGAATGCTCCCTTGTCTCAACAGAGACGTCTTCCTCTCGACGCTGCACGTCGAGCTCGATTACTAAAGGTAATGTAAGGTAATGTACGACTACACAAAGCAATGTAGTCGTATCCAAAACTAATAACATCATGCTGCACTCACCATGCCCGCCAAAGACGTTTATTTCCGTTGTTTGTGCTAAGAAGGAAAGAAATTACTGGCTACATCGCTGCAAAGGTTTACGAGACACAGTGCATAAACATGAACGTCAACTAGAAATGCTTTATTCAGATTCGTGTTCCTGCTGTGTGTCTGGTAAACTTTTGCAGCGCTGAATCTCAATGATATCCCAACATGACCCAACGCAAGTCTTAAGAGCATAAATGTCCATATATTTAGAACAGCCTTTGTGGGAGTTCCTTCGGTCTACCGGGGCGCAGTCGTTGCTGTGCCTAAGGCTCCGGACTTATTCGCCATTGCGAGGAAAACCTCTCCCCTCATTTCCCTGCCCCTCGACCCGCGCGCCGTTTTCCCCGGGCGCCGCGGCCGCGTCCCGCGACGTCATGCTACGCGGCCCTGCGATTGGGTCGTGGGGCGTGACGTAGGGAAGAAGCCCCGACTGGGGACGATCGCGGTGCGCGGGGGAGTCGGGCTGCGACAGGGACAAGCGCCGGTCACGAGAGGCAAGCTGCAAGGTACGTGAACGACCAGCTATTTGTGTCCCCAACGCCCCGGCCTGGGGACGTTCACGTGCTTTGTTAGCTTGCGTAAGTGTGACTTGCTGAGTGGCTTTGCGTTCCGCCCTTGCGGTAGCCGCAGGCGCTCAGTGCGTCACATTTTGCGTGTCCGAACCGTCGCAGACCATTGTCGGTGACGGGAAGCGCTAGGTAGCGTTTGCGAACGCATTTCGGCCCGCGCGCGTAAACCATTGTTCGACGCGGCGTGTAACCCGCCTTCCTCGCCATCGGGAACCGCGGGCGCCGAGTGTACTCCGTGTGTTTGGGTGCAGTCTGGTACATGTTGGCCATTGGTGATCAATAAACGCCTTAACTGTCCTGGACGCCGTGTGTTCCTGGGAGAGCGCCCATGCGTACGGACAGAGCCGTCCAGGTCTTTCGGCTCGGTGCTCGAACCTGCGGTGGGTCTATCGCCGTGCGCCGTCGTGCCGCGTCGTGGGGCTCCACTTCTCGGGGGCCACTTGGCGACGCCGTGCGCGGAGACGTACTGTGAGCCCACATTTTGGCGCCCAACGTGGGGCAGTAACTGCCTTTGCATTGCTGCGGTGCGTAACGAGCCGGAGACCCGCTTGATCGGCCGGCTGTGCCATGTTTTCCAGCTTCAAGGAGTCGTCATTGTTGACGACTCTCGCGAATGTCGCCCTGTTCGATTACTCAGCCGATGCTGGTGTCGAGCGTGGAGGCACAGCTCAACTCCCAGAGCACGAAACACGGAGTGAAAGCTTAGTTGGCGCAAACCTACCAGATGCGTGTGATATGTCCACGCCGCTCCACGACGGGCGTGGATCTCTCAATGCAGCGATAAGCAACGATGAGCTTGCCGCCATGGAAGAGGGGAGACTGCCGCGAACCCCACCCGCATTGAGGAGCTTCGCGGCTGTGGCCTCCACCACCGACGGCGAGCGCGGAGGGAGTAGGGGGTTACCGCCTGCCGCGAGCACCGTTGTGCGAGGTGGCGAGGTGGCCTCGAGTCGCGTAGGGTTGAGCGAGGTACCGCTAACCGAAATGAGGGGAGGGTTGCAGGTGCCCCAGCCTGCCCAAATCCCGCCTGCAGACGCTCCTGATGAGACGAGCGCACCAGACGCGAGGGCGTTGCTTGGCGAAGCCACGCGACTAATTGAGTCCCTTTCGAGTGCCCTCCGGACTTCCTTGGAGTCGCCAAGGCACTCGCGGCCGGTGGTTAAGCTGGCAGTGCCCACATATCGCGGGTACGCGGATGCGGTTAGTGTCACAGACTTCCTTGACAGTTTGGCGCACTATCAGGCAGCTGTGGGGCTTGATGACCGCGAAATGCTGGCTCGTGTTGTGCCCGTTGCTCTTACAGAGCGAGCAGCACAGTGGTACAGGCTTTCCGGCCACCGCGCAACGACGCTCGAAGATTTCAAGGCGGCTCTCCGCCACGAATTTTTGCCTGTCGACTACTATCGTAGAATGCGGCGCGAGCTCGAGTTGCGGACACAAGCCCCGGACGAATCACTCCTCGAGTATGTGCGAGCGATGGAGGAGCTGTTCCAGATGGCGGAGCCGACGGCCTCCAGCGACGAGAGAGTCGAGAGGGTGATAAGGCAGGCTCACCCAACCTTTGCGGCCTACCTGCGCGGAAGTCGGTTCCGTGATCTGGAGGACATGGCCGCCGAGGCCAAGCGTATACAAGGCGACCTGCTGGCCATGCGTGCCTACCGCCCTCCACCGCCCGCAAGCGAGGCGCTAGAGCCGCGCTGTGCATGGACGGGAACTATTTTCCGTTCACGCCAACAGCAATCGCCCGCGCATTCCACCTTTGCGGTGGGCTTTGAAAACCGGCAAGCTTGGGGAATCAGCGAACGCGCCTTGGATCCTCATGCATACGCGCGGAGCGCGGCCAGTGCGGAGCAAAGGCCCAATCCGCCCCCTCAAATACGCCAAGCAATCCGCAGCAGCGCGCGCACAGCGGAAGACGCATGTCCCGAACGGCCTGCGGGCAGCGCAGCGGGCGGAGGGGGACGACCGGGGCAGAGTGCTTTCAACCGCAGGAATGCGCGCGGCGGAGCCCGCTGTTTTGAGTGCAGTGAGCTGGGCCACATTGCTCGTTACTGCCCCAGACGCACCCTCCGGCAGGGAAACGGGGATGGGGGTCGGGCGTGAACGCACGTCCGACCGAAGTGATTGCCGCTCCCTCCGTGTGTCGTGCGGGCTTTCCCGCGGATGCATTCGCCCCATTCGTCACTGTCACTATTGCTGGTCGCGAATTTGCCGCGCTCCTCGACACAGGGGCCAGTGCGTCTTTGTTTGGCGACGACGTTTTGACCCTCTTGCAGCAGCGCTTTGTTCGCTTGCGCGAATGCCGAGCAACTTTTAACCTAGCCAGCGGCTCCGTTCCCGCAGGCGGGGCAGCGAGGCTGTCTGTTCGTTGGGATGGTCGAACGAGGCGCCATCGCTTCATTCATTTGCCTGGCTTGAGTGTTCCCGTGATTCTGGGTCGTGACTTTCTTCGTAAGACCCGTATAGTGGTAGACATTGCGAACGGAGGCTATAGGGTGGGACCGTTGTCCCCTTTGAGGCTTTTCGCTGACCCTCCGGCATGTGTCGCCGCCGAGCGAGTGGCGGGCCCGCACGGCGCGCTAGATAAGGGGGTTGAGCCCTTTCTGGCGCAGTATTCTGCGTGCACTACCGCTCAGATAGACGTGCCTGCGCGAGGTGGCTTGTTCCACCCTTTGATCGCCCGTGCGGTAGGGCTGGAGCTCAAACAAAAATCTGACATGTCCGAAGTTCTGTTCAGCTATGACGACCTGTTCACAGAAGACCCAGGTTGCACTGACCTTGTACGCCACAGGATCGAGACTGGGGATACGCGTCCTTTGAAGTGCAACCCCAGGCCGGTTAGCCTGTCCAAGAGACAGGCTATCGATGGTGTGCTTAACGAGATGCTGGCGACCGGTGTCATCAAGCGTTCCGATAGCCCCTGGGCATCTCCTGTCGTCCTGGTTCCAAAAAAGGATGGTAGTTTCCGCCTTTGCGTTGATTACCGTCGACTGAACGCACTTACCCGTAAAGATGCCTATCCGTTGCCAACCATCGAGTCAATTGTGGGCAGCCTAGGTTCAGCGAAGTATTTCACGACTCTGGACGCTGCTAAGGGCTACTTGCAAGTAGAGGTGGAACCCGAGGACAGAGCAAAGACCGCCTTCACGTGCCATCGTGGGCTGTTTCAATTTGAGCGAATGCCGTTTGGTCTGTGCAACGCCCCAGCCACATTTCAGAGGCTAATGGATCGGGTTCTGGGCAATGCCAAATGGTCCCATGCCATGTGCTACCTCGACGACATCGTGATCTATTCCGAAACGTTTGAGGAGCACATACGTCACGTTGGGGACATACTTGGGAGGATCAGGTCAGCGGGCATGACGCTAAATCCGGCAAAGGCACAAGTGGCGCAAACTCGAGTCCACTTGCTGGGGTTCACCCTAGGAGGAGGCTCCATTGAGCCGAATTCGGAGAAGCTCCGGGCTCTCCTGGATTTTCCCGCCCCCAAAGATGTACGCGGCCTCCGCCGCTTCCTCGGAATGGCCAATTTCTACCGGTCATTTATTCCATCTTGTGCGAAACTCCAGGCACCGCTGACAAAGTTGTTGGGGAAGTCTGTGGAGTGGCGTTGGGAACCGGAGCAGGAGCAGGCATTCCGCGGCTTGTCCCGAGCCATCGCCGAGACAGCTCGCCTCAGATTGCCTGACCTGACCAAGAAATTCGTCGTTCAGACGGACGCGAGCGATTTGGGATTGGGGGCGGTCCTCCTTCAGGAATTCGATGGTGTCCTGCACCCTCTGGCTTTTGCTAGTCGGGCGCTGCTCCCTGCGGAGAAGAACTACTCCGTGACGGAAAAAGAGTGCTTAGCGATTGTGTTTGCACTGAGGAGATTTGACGTCTATTTAGACGGCACGAAGTTCGTCGTGCAGACGGATCACAGCGCGCTCAGCTGGCTCATGAGGCTTCGAGAACCTGCGGGTCGGCTGGCACGTTGGGCACTTCTAATACAGCACTACGACATTTCGGTGCAGTACCGAAAGGGGAGCACGAACGTCGTCGCAGACGCGCTTTCGCGTGCGCCGCTTCCCCACCCGGCTGATGCCGGAGGCGAGCGGCGAAAGACGGAAGCCGCCGACACGCCCGCTGTAAAGAACGGCGGGTTGCACAACAAGATTGTCACCTTGCCACCCGATTACGACAAGGGGTGCAAGACGCGCACCTCCCGCTCTCCGCCGCTGCAGCTGCGAGGCGTTCAAAGAAGCGACCTTTGCGCTGGAATCCGCCGCCTTCCTCCAGCCCGCTTCGACATTGTGACAAGACGAGTTTGGTGTGTGGACAATGATTCCAGAGTTCCTCAACGCGGCGCTGATCTGACACGCCTGAAGAAGCTACCGCGGGAACGTCTTATTTTTGCGCTCTCACGGTTCAGCATGTTGCGAAACAACGAGCGTCCCTCGAGCGGCGTCGATTTTCCGGAACGGCACCACCTTCAACGCCGTCGCTTGGGCTTCGGAATGTGTGTGCCTTTGTGTCTGTAAACTGGTCTTCAGAGCAGCTGCGAGTTGGTGGTGTGTAAACGAACAGCCGCAGCGTCGTAGGACCAGCGGATCGAGTGTATAAAAACTGTGGTTGTGCGATTGTTGGACACACTTCTCTTGAGCAGTCATGTTAGACTGGTTCACTTCTCTCATGCAGTCCTGTTGGACTAATACTATTTTTCTCAAACAGTCATGTTAGACTGAGTTAATTTTCTGTAAATAAACCCCTTTTTCCTCGTTCTCGATGAGAAGCAGTTCTTCACTTCATCAACGATCTCAGCGTAAATAAGTTGGACGACGGCATGGGCCAGCTACCTTCGAATTCATGCCGTACTCCAATCTTGGCAAAGGACCACGGACGAAGGGATTGAGCCCCCAATCCTGACAACTGGCTGACAGCGGTGAGATGGACTTTGCGACATGGTGCTGTATCTGTGGTGAGTGCTTGGTTTTTGCTTTGACTCTCTAGGCTTCATTTTGTGGTTGTTCTGTTTAGAACAGTAGGGAAGCTAGATTGTTGTGTGTTAGCTAGGTTGTGTTTTCCTAGCTAGATTTAGAGAGCAGAATCAAGGCAGTAAAGCAGCAGTCATGGAGTTAAGGACACTGCTGAGAGACGAGTTGTTGATTGTTGGTGAGGAACTGGGCCTAGATGTACGCAAGGAAATGCTCAAATCGGAATTATTGGAGCTAATTTCCAATCAGGCCAGTGAGCAAGATATTGAAATGGGATTGGAACTTCTCAAAAAGAGAGAGAAACGGGAAAAAGAAAGAGAAGAACGAGACAGAGAAAAACGAGAGAGAGAGGAACGCGATAAAGATCGCGAGATAACAAAAATGCAACTTGAACTTGAAAACAGACGTTTGGAGTTGTCTCAAGGAAGTGAAGGAGCTCTGGGTCGATCAAGTGAGGCAGAATCGTACCGCATGGACAGGCTATTAAAGCCATATGAGGTCGGGACCGACATAGGCTTGTTCCTATGCAATTTTGAAAGGACTTGCGAAAAGATGAACTTCGGTCCGAGTACATGGCCACAGCGGTTGCTGTCTATGTTGCCGTGTGAGGCGGCGGAAGTAATCGCCAGATTGAGTGTGCAGGATGCATATGATTATGCGAAAGTTAAGGCTAGTCTCCTGAAGAAATACCGCCTTTCAGCCGAAGCTTTTCGGCAAAGGTTTAGGAGCACAGGCAAGAAAGATAGCGAGGGCTATCCGGAGTTTGCATATAGCTTAAAGGCCAACCTAGTCGAGTGGCTTAAAAGCGCGGAAGCGTACGACAGCAGAGACATGATCATTGAATGCATGTGTCTAGAGCAGTTTTACAAAACCATTCCCCAAGCTGTGAAACTGTGGGTGCAAGATAGCGGTAATGTAAACACTGTGGAAAGGGCGGCTGAATTAGCCGAAGAGTACGCAACCCGTAGAAAGTTGAACGCCGAGGAGGGAAACTGGGACGGTCGAAATGGACCGCGGAAGCCATTTCCGTTCAAAAAGGGTGCGCAAGCTAGACGATCCGAGCCTGTAGACATGGCGGAAAAGCCCGCAGAAAAGAGCGAGGAGAAAGTTAACGGAGAAACCGCACAAAAAGAACAGAAAAGAAAATTCGAATCTGTCAGACCAATTCGCTGTTACAAATGCCACAAACTGGGACATATAGCTGTAAACTGCGAGAAGCCAAGCGTAGTTTTTTCCTACGTGGAGGAAAAGGATGAGAATATGGAACTTTTAAGTCCATATCTCCACGACCTGCAAGTTAATGGAAAACCATGCCGAGTGCTAAGAGACAGTGCCGCCACGCTGGACATTGTCCATCCGTCTTACGTGATGGTAGAGGACTTCACCGGAGAAGTAGCATGGATAAAACAGGTTGTAGAAGAACACAGCGTGTGTCTGCCCATGGCCAAAGTCAAAATCAGTGGACCATTCGGGGAGCTAGAGACTGAGGCTGCAGTTTCCAAATTTTTGTCACTGCAGTATCCCTACATCTTTTCGAATCGTTCGAATCAGTTACTGCGTGACAGAGGGCTCAAACTGGGAGAGGGCATAGTACAGGCATTGACCAGAGGCCAAGCTCGTAAGATCGCGGCGCTTTCGGCTGAAAATGCTCAAGCTCCTCCAGCTGAAGCAGAAAAGGGGATAGCTTCAATACCCGAATCCGAGCTAGGCCCGACGGACAAAAGAACAGTTGAGGAGAGCCTGCCAGTTGACCAGCTCAATGAGAGCGTAGCACTAGAGTGTCAGAGTTCTAGCCTGCAGGAAGAGCATGCAGACGCGCTCCCAAGCGAGACAGGGTCGTTATTATCACCGGCCTCAAAGAACTTTGATCAACTCTTACGCGTGGATAGAGAGTCACTGGCAGCTGAGCAAAAGAATGATGAGAGCTTAGCTAAATTACGGGACACAGCTAAAGAAGGCATTGCTAGGCGCAACGTAACGATACATGAGAAAGGAGGATTGTTGTATCGGCATTACAGAGATCGAAAGGGTAGGATTTTAGATCAGTTAGTCATACCTACTAAGTATAGGGAGGACCTTTTGAGTCTTTGTCATGGAAATGGGTGGTCCGGCCACCTAGGCATAGACAAATCAAAGGAAAGATTGCTTATGGAATACTACTGGCCTGGCTGTTTCAAAGATGTAGAAAACTTTGTAAGATCATGCGACGCCTGCCAGCGTTCTGGTAAACCAGGAGAGACTTGGAAAGCTCCACTGAAGGTAGTGCCCTTAATAACAGAGCCTTTCAGACGGCTTGTAATAGACACGGTAGGGCCTCTTCCAAAAACAAAATCAGGCTACAGGTACTTGTTTACCATGCTGTGTCCGGCTACCAAGTTTCCAGAAGCAATCCCTTTGAAAGAGCTCAGCTCCACTGAAGTAGTAGACGCGCTTTTGACAGTGTTTGCACGAGTTGGGTTTCCAGCCGAAATTCAGGCAGATCAAGGGTCAGTATTCACGAGCGCACTGACTTCCACATTCTTGCAAAAGTGCGGGGTAAAGTTAATACACAGTTCTGTCTATCACCCTCAGTCAAACAGTGTAGAGAGGTGGCATTCGGTGCTTAAGCGAGTTTTGCGTGCGCTCTGTTACGAGCACAAGGAGGACTGGGAGAACTGTCTGCCGGCAACTTTGTTTGCTTTGCGAACGGTTCCACATGAAGCGACAGGGTTCTCACCAGCAGAACTAGTGTATGGGAGGACACTCCGTTCTCCACTGAGAATGTTAAGAGAGATGTGGGAGGAAAGAGGGGAGAGTCCAACCGTGGTTGAATACGTGCTAAATTTACTGGAACGGCTAAGCGCAACCCAAGAACTAGTCGGAAAGAACATGGCACTAGCTCAAAAGAACGCCAAATTCTATTACGACAGGAATGCGAGGCTTCGTACGTTTAACGCCGGAGACCAGGTAATGATCCTCAAACCTTCAAGAAAGAACAAGCTTGAAGTTCACTGGGACGGGCCCGTTAAAGTGTTGCACAAACTTTCAGAAACTAACTATGCTTTGAGAATGCCCGGTCGCAGGAAGGAAGTGAGGATATATCACTGTAATTTGATGAAGCCGTATGTAGAGCGGAGCGGAGTCGTTAACTATACTGTCAAAGAGCCGGATGGCATTGGTACCAAGTTTAAGGAGGATAGGGCAACCTCCAACTCTGAAATCGGCCTAGAAGAAGTAGTAGAGCACTCGGTAAGCTCGCATGCTCTAAGACCCGAGCAGCTAGATGAGCTAAAAGGGGTGTTAGGGGAATATCTCGACAGATTCAGCGATCGGCCGGGTAGAACCGAACTGATAACGCATGAAATTGAGCTGACCTCTACCGAACCAGTAAGATCAAAACCTTACAGGGTGTCTCCAAGACAGAGAGAGATTATGGAGGCAGAGATACAGCGCATGCTAGAGTTGGGAGTTATTGAGCCCGCTGAGAGTGACTACACGTCACCGCTAATACTCGTAGAAACCCCTAACAAGGACCCTCGTCCGTGTGTTGACTACAGAAAGTTAAATGCGATCACTAGGGATCAGCTGTACCCGATACCCAACATTGAGGAACGAATTGAAAGAGTTAGCGCTGCTAAATACATTTCAACTATAGATCTCGTGCGGGGGTACTGGCAAGTTCCCCTTTCAGAAAGTGCCAGCCGCTATGCCGCATTCATCTCGCCTGTAGGCACTTTTCGCCCTCTCGCACTCAGCTTCGGGCTGAAGAACGCGCCGTTTAGCTTCTCTAAGTTAATGGATATTGTCCTAAAGGACTTGCAGGAGTTCGCCTTACCTTATCTTGATGATGTGGCCATTTTTTCGGACAGCTGGGAACAACACGTATCGCACCTCAAACAGGTGTTCTCACGGTTGAGGGAAGCCGGCTTAACGATGAAAGCGGAAAAGTGTAGGTTTGGTTGTTCGCAGGTTACTTATCTGGGCCATGTTGTTGGTCAGGGCATGAGACGGCCGGCTGAGCTGAAAATAGCTACGATTGGAGATTTTTCTCAGCCGCGCACGAAAACGGACGTTCGTTCATTTTTGGGACTTGTGGGGTACTATCAACGGTACATTCCGAATTACTCGCAATTGGCAAGTCCATTAACAGACGCCCTCCGAAAGGGAGCACCGAGTAACGTACACTGGGATAAGGACAAAGAGAACGCTTTCCAAAGTTTGAAAACGCTATTGGTTTCTCGCCCTGTGCTTCGCGCGCCAGACTACACAAAGGAATTCATAGTTCAATGCGACGCAAGCGACAGAGGTATGGGCGTGGTACTTAGTCAAGTCGGCGACGATAACGAGGAGCATCCTATCCTCTACGCCAGCCGTAAACTAAATGTAAGAGAGGAAGCCTACAGCGCTTCAGAGAAGGAATGCGCTTGTTTGGTTTGGGCCGCCCAGAAGTTGTCGTGTTATTTGTACGGAGCGAAGTTCATCTTCGAGACCGACCACTGTCCTCTGACGTGGCTCAATCAAATGTCACACAAAAACGGCCGCTTGCTCCGATGGAGCCTCACTCTCCAAGAGTACAACTTCTCCGTTAGATATAAGAAGGGAAAGTTGCATAGCAATGCGGATGGTTTGAGCAGGCTAATTTGAATTCTGCGTTTGAGGGTCCCGCCTAAATTTTAGGGTTACTAGTGTTAAATTTATTAAGCGAAGAAGATCCCCTCTCATTTAGCAGGATTCCCTCCATGATTGCTGAATTTGTCAGCAGGAATTTGCTTCAGAAATTGGCATAGTGAAATGCAGCATTTTTTTTGTTTCTGCACTTATGTTGTTGTTGTTTTTTTTTGAAGCCTAGCGAGTCTAAAGTGAGAGCCAATGCACGTCATCTCGGCGCAGAGCCGTGTTGTGGGGTTCATTTTGCAGTTGCCTGTCCTTGTTGGATGTTTTGGGGCGGTGACATCAATGCACAAGTGGTCGCTGCGAGCCAAGACATCAATCCCCCCCTGATCAGCAGCCGTTCTCTTCCTGCCTAGCGGTTGTCAGCGCTAGACAGTCGAGACTTTTGGGGCCATGGAGGCGCTGTAAAGAACGGCGGGTTGCACAACAAGATTGTCACCTTGCCACCCGATTACGACAAGGGGTGCAAGACGCGCACCTCCCGCTCTCCGCCGCTGCAGCTGCGAGGCGTTCAAAGAAGCGACCTTTGCGCTGGAATCCGCCGCCTTCCTCCAGCCCGCTTCGACATTGTGACAAGACGAGTTTGGTGTGTGGACAATGATTCCAGAGTTCCTCAACGCGGCGCTGATCTGACACGCCTGAAGAAGCTACCGCGGGAACGTCTTATTTTTGCGCTCTCACGGTTCAGCATGTTGCGAAACAACGAGCGTCCCTCGAGCGGCGTCGATTTTCCGGAACGGCACCACCTTCAACGCCGTCGCTTGGGCTTCGGAATGTGTGTGCCTTTGTGTCTGTAAACTGGTCTTCAGAGCAGCTGCGAGTTGGTGGTGTGTAAACGAACAGCCGCAGCGTCGTAGGACCAGCGGATCGAGTGTATAAAAACTGTGGTTGTGCGATTGTTGGACACACTTCTCTTGAGCAGTCATGTTAGACTGGTTCACTTCTCTCATGCAGTCCTGTTGGACTAATACTATTTTTCTCAAACAGTCATGTTAGACTGAGTTAATTTTCTGTAAATAAACCCCTTTTTCCTCGTTCTCGATGAGAAGCAGTTCTTCACTTCATCAACGATCTCAGCTTAAATAAGTTGGACGACGGCATGGGCCAGCTACCTTCGAATTCATGCCGTACTCCAATCTTGGCAAAGGACCACGGACGAAGGGATTGAGCCCCCAATCCTGACACCGCCTGTGCGAGCGGTGAAGTGGCCGAGGAAGAGAGGGAGACCGTCTTCGGGTCCCCACCTATAGAGGAGACTGCGGTAAAAGAGGTTTTCGGCGTTGTACAGCCGGGCGGTGACGAGAGTTCTCCATCAGTGGGGGAAATAGTTGTAAACGAGCCAAAGGGGAGCGTTGTGAATAGATCAACCGGCACTGGTGGTAACTTAACCGTTCATGACTGTGCCTTTAATGAACACGATGTCACCGCGCATGATGTTCTCGCACGGGTGCAGAAGGAGTTAGCCGCAGAAAGACAGCCGCGTACCACGACACCGGAGAACGAGGCCTTTGCAGTATCTCCAAAAGGAAGTAATGGAACCGGCTCTCACTCTGGAGGGACCGCGATTATTTTCAGCCGAGAAGAGCTCCTAAAGGCCCAGCAGGAGGATTCATTTTGCAAGGAAATTACTGGTAGAGTAGCGGAAACGGAGCGCCGTAACGTTGCGGGTGTTGCAACGAGCGCAGAAGTACCCGGGCCAGCTTTTATTGCTGGTACTTCCGAAGATTCCTACCTGCTGGACCACGATGGGCTAGTGCTTAGATATATCGCTACCGAGGATGAATCAATTAACCCGTTTAAGGTGGTGATACCGAAAAGTCTGAGGCGCGCACTTTTGCACTACGCTCATGATGAACCGCTGGCTGGACACCTCAGTGGCTCTAAGGTCTTTGCAAGACTCAGCCACACTGTCACCTGGCCTGGTATGAAGCGCGACGTTTTCCGTTATTGCCGGACTTGTCACGTCTGTCAGACGGTGAAATCTCGCGGTGGCCGTCCGCCGGGTTTAATGAAGCCGATTGACAGTCAGCGGCCTTGGCAGTTTGCTGCCTGCGACTTAATTGGGCCTTTTCCAAAGAGTAAACAGGGCTTTCAGCACCTTTTGGTAGTGGTCGATCACTTTACAAAGTGGGTGGAGCTATTTCCGCTCCGCAAGGTGACGGCTCGGGCAGTGTTGGATAAGCTAATGGAAGTTTTCACACGCTTTGGATTTCCGGAGCGTTTGATTACTGACAATGCGTCTTACTTCACTTCTCGGGTGTTTCGTGAGACGTGTACATCCCTTCAGATCGAGCATCGCCTCACATCGCCCTACCACCCCCAGGCCAACCTCACGGAACGCTTTAATCGTACTGTGAAGTCGATGCTCACGGCCTTTGCCAGGAGCCAGAAGGATTGGGCAGACCACGTGAACGAACTCGCGTTCGCCATTCGGACGGCGCAAAACCGCTCAACAAGTTTCTCCCCCGCTTTCCTCATTTTTGGCCGTGAACTGGCGAATCCGCTAACCATTGTTACGCAGCGCCGAGCAGGGGTTGAGAATGCGCCAGGGGACCTTTCCTCGTACGCAGCGCAGCTTCGCTCCCGGCTTGCCCGCGCTTTCTCTAGAGCAAGGGACAGCTTGGGAGCCTCCCGAGCCCAGCAGAAAGCTCAGTATGACAAGAGTCATCGCGACGTCTGCTTTCAGGTCGGTGACTTGGTGCTTAAACGCAACCACGCTCTTAGTGACGCCAGCAAAGGGTTTTCCGCAGCGTTGGCTCCTAAATGGCTGGGGCCTTACCGAGTGGAGAAACGACTTTCACCACTTGTGTATGAGCTGACGGATCCTCAGACGGGGAGAACCAGGGGCCGCGTTCACATTGCCGACTTGAAAGCCTACCATTGCAGGCCAGTCGAGCCGGCGCCGGAGCCCAGCGATCTCGGGTGTTCCGGGGAACAGGGTACGTCCGGTGCTTCCGACCGCTTTCGGCCGTCGCATCGATACCCCCTCAGGCGACGACCACCATTGTGAATTCGCCCTCGCGTTGCCAGACCTTTCTGGTAAAAGAAACGCGTTACTCTTGCTTTCTGCCTCTGCGAGCGAGTGTTTCTTTCCTCTCGGGATTTCCCGCACAGAGGCCAGCGCGCCACGGTTCCAGCCCGCCCTAACTAGATGTCAAAAAGTTTGCCCGTTTGTTCAGTGCTTGTATTTCTTCTTGCTTGAATAATAGGTTTAGCCTTCCTCGTGTGCATAGCCTTGTTTTCAAAGTGCCCGCTTCTTACCCCGCATCGCCATTATACGTAGCTGTAGAGGGGCGCTTGGTGCCCTCATTCTTTTGTTGTCTCGTCTTTGAGACTCGCCGCGTAAGTGTCCGGAAAGCGGGGGCGTGCGACCACGGGAGCGTCAGATGAAGGGAAGGTTTGAGACATTGGACGCCTCAGACATTGGTGTTGCCTGCGCCCGAATCCGTTGCAAGCCCTAAGGGCACGTGTCGCGGGTGCCTCGTGTGTGCGCGTGCAAAAGGGGACGAAAACCACGTCCAGCTGGCTTTCACCATCGCTGCTACCCCTCTCGACTCAGACATTGGTGTTGCCTGCGCCCGACTCCGTTGCAAGCCCTAAGGGCACGTGTCGCGGGTGCCTCGTGTGTGCGCGTGCAAAAGGGGACGAAAACCACGTCCAGCTGGCTTCGCGACCCTCCATCCTGTGCCCCCCATCTCTGCTCGCTCCTTCTTGAAAACGACTGGCGTCAGCATTTACTACTCCTGCTGGCACTGCTGCTGCCGGTGCCCGGAACTGACTTCCCGCTGTCATTCTGTCTCGACAGTCGCCTTCGTCGGTAGCTTCGAGTTGCAGCGCACTCGCGCTCAAGATGGACAAGCCGTCTGCCCTTGTCGCCCCTAGGAGCCGCCGCCGCAGCCGACGCCGGCGCTGGGTGGCACAGCCAGGCGCTCCAGCCACAAGGAAACTCCCTGCTCCAACGACTGTCCCGCCTGCCACAGCTACGGAGACCCGTCCAAAAACACGGAGTGTGGCCACCTGGACGTGCCAGGAGGGTGTATCGGCACCCCTCTGATACGTCCCCATTCGGTGAAGGCATGGCCCGCGCAGCGCAGAGTGGAGAGGTGCCAGCACCCAGTGCCCTATCCTCATTAGGGGCACACGCTGACTCTAACGGACGCAGCCGCGGACGGCGCCCACCTGCCTGGGCTTCTTTAACTTTTTTTAGTGTTTATTTGCGAGTGTGTGTCTCTGTGCGTGTGTGTGTGTGTTCGTGTAGCAGATATTACATTTATTCTGGTGGTATTCTGGGGCAGTGTGCTGTACAGTTTTTCCTTTGAGTTATATGGTTATGCGCGATTTTCACTGGGTTTGCTGTACGTGTTAAATATCTATGCTATTAGTGTATCTGCCCTGATTACATTGTTCTCGTTTTCTTTAATATGTGTTTAAGGGCTGGAACGGAGGCAGGACGTTAGCCGTCCTTGCAATATCTAGTGCTGGCTGATACAGGGGACTTTTCCTTTGTGTTACATGCCGCCGGCTTATTTCTCAGCTGGTAGGGACATTTAAGGGGAGAGGGATGTGGGAGTTCCTTCGGTCTACCGGGGCGCAGTCGTTGCTGTGCCTAAGGCTCCGGACTTATTCGCCATTGCGAGGAAAACCTCTCCCCTCATTTCCCTGCCCCTCGACCCGCGCGCCGTTTTCCCCGGGCGCCGCGGCCGCGTCCCGCGACGTCATGCTACGCGGCCCTGCGATTGGGTCGTGGGGCGTGACGTAGGGAAGAAGCCCCGACTGGGGACGATCGCGGTGCGCGGGGGCGTCGGGCTGCGACAGGGACAAGCGCCGGTCACGAGAGGCAAGCTGCAAGGTACGTGAACGACCAGCTATTTGTGTCCCCAACGCCCCGGCCTGGGGACGTTCACGTGCTTTGTTAGCTTGCGTAAGTGTGACTTGCTGAGTGGCTTTGCGTTCCGCCCTTGCGGTAGCCGCAGGCGCTCAGTGCGTCACATTTTGCGTGTCCGAACCGTCGCAGACCATTGTCGGTGACGGGAAGCGCTAGGTAGCGTTTGCGAACGCATTTCGGCCCGCGCGCGTAAACCATTGTTCGACGCGGCGTGTAACCCGCCTTCCTCGCCATCGGGAACCGCGGGCGCCGAGTGTACTCCGTGTGTTTGGGTGCAGTCTGGTACATGTTGGCCATTGGTGATCAATAAACGCCTTAACTGTCCTGGACGCCGTGTGTTCCTGGGAGAGCGCCCATGCGTACGGACAGAGCCGTCCAGGTCTTTCGGCTCGGTGCTCGAACCTGCGGTGGGTCTATCGCCGTGCGCCGTCGTGCCGCGTCGTGGGGCTCCACTTCTCGGGGGCCACTTGGCGACGCCGTGCGCGGAGACGTACTGTGAGCCCACACCTTCTACCAGAGTATCTGTGTTTACAGTTGATTTCATTTCTCTAAAGTTTATGCATGCGCATTCGGCCGTAAGCCTGCTTCGCCTCTTTGATCTCATTACATGCACCGTAGAAACCGGATAGCTACAGAACGTAAAAAAAACATATTCACTCAAAGGAGGGTCTCATACTTGTACTTAGAGTTGATGCGAGCCAGGCATTTTAGAGTGTGGAGAGGAATCTATTTCGCCGATGAGTAATGAAACAAATTTTATTTCGAGAGCATTAAAAGCTGCACTAAGTATCACTAGAATATAGGCAGACTTCATGCACTTTGTAGGTATCATGTTGCTTTTATCAAAATTGCGGGCCGACCTCGAATGCAGCGCAGTCTAACACAGTGTCTTAAAACACTGTCTGTGACGACGGCAAAAAGCTGCCACCTGAGGCTGGCACGTGGAGCCTGCGCCAGGCAATTTAAAGAGCCACTTTGTCCCGAGAGACACAAGGATGCGATCATTGCCTAATGGTTAAAGCGTTCTACTGTTGTGCTGGAAGACATAGCTAGGATCGATCCTTGCATCAGCCATGCATTTGTTTTTGGTAATACAGGCGGACTTCGCCCATTTTGTGGGCGTTTAACAGGAAAGCTTGAGATTTGTTGAGCGCACTCGAGTGCGTCACCATGTGCATGAAATCGCATGTTTGTAAGAGATACGAGCTCTATGGAGAAACGTCTCTTTTAGAAATAAGAGCACACGAGTTCGCCCATGAAGCAGGCGCATGCTGCTGCAGACAACTCACAATCACCGCATTCTAGTTATACTATCGCATACCGTCGCGACCAGTCAAGACCGCATTGCATAAGCTAATCACTTCCCAAACAAGTTAGCAAAAATATTGCTTCCGAGTTCTTCCAAATGTTTGTTCACAATATCACTCAAGCTTTAACTTCTATTACGCGGAAGTTTTATTTCTCATTTCGAGTGGGGGGGAGGGGGGCGACGTTCAAAAGGCAGATACAGGGAACTATATACTTGATTGTCATCTTTCGGCGCTGTGACAGGGTGGCCTGCGCTGTTTTCGACGCCAGCGGTCCGTGAGGTCCGCGGCGCGTTCGACGCACCGCGGATGGCTATTTGACCGAGACGAGACGTGTAATGCGGTTCTCATATGGACCAATGCGCGTTACGCTTTTGATGGAACTTCAGATTCTGTAAAATATCTTAACAATCAAATCAACCTTGCCGGCCATCGCTCTATCCCCCGCCTACTCCTCGTGCCAACGTTGCCCTATCGGTAATCTATACTAACATTCGTAGCTTCCTGCTGAAACACGATATCGTATCGAACCTTATAACATCGTCAGGCAGCGATGTACTTATATTAACGGAAACGTGGCTGCACAACGATATCGCTGACCCCGAGTTTCTGTTTGAGCTGCCCGATTTTCCTCTTTTTCGCACGGATCGCAAAGATTCTCGCAGGGGAGGAGTTCGAATTTTAGTCAACGAGCAGTTGTCATGTTCAGCCTATAATCTCGAGTCAGACTTGGAAACCACTAACGCTATTAATTGGTGTGTGTATAGGTCACCTCGCAGTAGTCCCGACTTTCCCCGCAAGCTTCACTATGTGCTAAATCAACTAGCTTCAAAGAACCCTAAAGCACACATACTCCTATTTGTGGATTTCAATTAACCTAATATCAACTGGAGTAATTATCCTCAGCCCAAAGTCAAGAAGAGTCGAAAGACTTAATTGATGTTTGCCTTAATTTTAACTTGACCCAACTTGTATCTGAACCGACACGCGTCGCAGGTGAAGCAGCTGACAATCTGGACCTCGTACTGACCACTCATCCTGACAGCCTTAAATCCATTATATGCCTTCGAGAAATCAGTGACCATAAAGTAATCCATGTCTATTTTAACTTCGCACCTGTATAAAAGAAACTTCCCAGAAAAATACTAGGCTATACAATAAGGGAAACTACAAAGCAATCAACCCTGAAATAACTAACTTTCTGTCAGTCTTTGAAACGACCTTTCATTACAGAAGTGTAAATGAAAACTGGACACTTTTCAAACATAATATTATCGAACTAACGAATCAATATATCCG
This sequence comes from Dermacentor albipictus, assembly GCF_038994185.2. Taxonomy (NCBI): domain Eukaryota; kingdom Metazoa; phylum Arthropoda; class Arachnida; order Ixodida; family Ixodidae; genus Dermacentor; species Dermacentor albipictus. Next base: position 86,536,058 of record NC_091825.1, read on the forward strand.
AACATGCCATTTTCGAAAGAGTAATCAGAAACCCTGGTTAACAAGGACACTAAAGAGACTCGAAAACAAGAAAAAAAACGCGCATTTCGTACAGCTAAGCACCATGCGAAGCCACACGCGTGGGAAAAGTACTCTGAAGCTGAACGCTAATACTTGGTCGCGAGTGGAATGGCTAAGCGCTCATTTTACGAAATAGAGCTACCAAAAATGATAGTTCATAACCGCAAGCAATTCCGGAAGGTGATAAACCCAAAGGAAATGCGCTGTCACCCTCACTAACATTGCTTGTGTAATCATGGCCGATACCAACTGTGCTGACACCTTTAACAATGCATTTTCATATGTTTTTACTGACGAATCCGAAGCACCATGTTTCACGTTACCACATAATATTACTATAGTCATGGAAGCCATAGCGCTCAGTAGTTGTGGAATTTCGTGCATAATAGATAAAATTTTTAAAAAATCATCTGCCACTGGCATAGATGACATCAATTCAAAGATTTTAAAAAACGCTAACCTAGTCTGTTCAAGTATTCTCTGTTTATTGATTTCTCAATCACTCTTTGAAAGATCCATTCCAGACAACTGGAAAACGGGGAAGGTCATTCCCGTGCACAATACATGTACTACTGATTCACCCCTTAATTACCGGCCCATTTCATTAACAAGTATACCCTGCAAAATCATGGAACATGTCATTTACTCTCAAATCATGCAATTCCTAGATTCCAACTTCTTCCATCTGTCACAGCACGGTTTTCGTAAGGGTTTTTCGGGCGAGACTCAACTAGCCATTTTTCTTCAAGACATTCCCGCCTACCTTGATATTAATCTACAAACTGACGCCATCTTCCTGGACTTCGCTAAGGCGTTCGATACAGTACCTCACCAACGCATGCTTCATAAACTCTCCCAGCTGAACCTACATGCAGACATAATCACGTGGATTAACCGAATTCCTCCCGCATTAATCACCAATCCTCGAACCCGCTTCCAGTGACTACCGGCGTCCCGCAGGGTTCCGTCCTCGCTCCGTTGCTATTCTTCATTTATATTAACAACTTACTCCAGCACGTATCTTGCCGCCTACGCTTGTTCGCCGATCAGTGCGTTATTTATTGCTCAGTGACTAACCCTTCTTACCAAGAATCTCTTGGTAAGAAGGGTTAGTCACATGGTTAATACCTTGTGCTAAACTGGTGTTTGAAGTAGATGATGACACTCAGTGCCAATAAATGTAAGTACATGTCTTTTCACCACAGTCGCAAACCCTTTGTTTTGGAATATACTGTTTCTAGCACCCCTGCTGACCTCGTCCAGTCTTAGGTATCACCATTTCTGAAGATTTAACCTGGCGTCTACACGTGACAAACTGATATCATCGGCCAATAAAATACTAGGTTTCTGAAAACGCCACCTGCGGGAAGCTCCACTACACTTCGGACTACAAGCTTACAGTCCACTTAACGGGAATACGCATCGCCATCTACACGTGACAAACTGATATCATCGGCCAATAAAATACTAGGTTTCTTAAAACGTCACCTGCGGGAAGCTCCACTACACTTCGGGCTACAAGCTTACAGTCCACTTAACGGGAATACGCATCGCCATCTACACGTGACAAACTGATATCATCGGCCAATAAAATACTAGGTTTCTGAAAACGCCACCTGCGGGAAGCTCCACTACACTTCGGACTACAAGCTTACAGTCCACTTAACGGGAATACGCATCGCCATCTACACGTGACAAACTGATATCATCGGCCAATAAAATACTAGGTTTCTTAAAACGTCACCTGCGGGAAGCTCCACTACACTTCGGACTACAAGCTTACAGTCCACTTAACGGGAATACGCATCGCCATCTACACGTGACAAACTGATATCATCGGCCAATAAAATACTAGGTTTCTTAAAACGTCACCTGCGGGAAGCTCCACTACACTTCGGACTACAAGCTTACAGTCCACTTAACGGGAATACGCATCGCCATCTACATGTGACAAACTGATATCATCGGCCAGTAAAATACTAGGTTTCTGAAAACGCCACCTGCGGGAAGCTCCACTACACTTCGGACTACAAGCTTAAGGCGCGCTCACACTAGCGGGAAAGCGCGCAACGCAGAACGTTTTCCGCACGCCGCTTCCCGCACAAACCGGTTTTTCTCCCGCAGACAGGCTGCTCTGCCGTCCCGCAGAGCGATGGGTCCAGGACCTATTTTTCCCGCACCGCAGACGAGAACAGCCAATGGGGGCTGACCGTGAACCGTGACGTCAGTCCCAGTTCAGTGACCCCGTCGGCGGAGGCAGGAGGCTGCGCGCGTGCTGCGGGACACTCGGCTGTTGCTCGGCGCGCTGTCCTGTGTGTTCCTGTCCTCCCTCAACGCCTCCTCTCTCTACATTCCAAGAACCGCAGCGAGAAAACGCGCGCAGTGTGATCGTCATTCCGAGCAGCTGCGACGCAGCGGCGTCGTTTACGCTGTGCCGCTGCGGGAAGTCTCCCGCAAGTGTGAGCGCGCCTTTACAGTCCACTTAACGGGAATACGCATCGCCATCTACAGGTGACAAACTGATATCATCGGCCAATAAAATACTAGGTTTCTAAAAACGCCACCTGCGGGAAGCTCCACTACACTTCGGACTACAAGCTTACAGTCCACTTAACGGGAATACGCATCGCCATCTACACGTGTCAAACTGATATCATCGGCCAATAAAATACTAGGTTTCTGAAAACGCCACCTGCGGGAAGCTCCACTACACTTCGGTCTACAAGCTTACAGTCCACTTAACGGGAATACGCATCGCCATCTACACGTGACAAACTGATATCATCGGCCAATAAAATACTAGGTTTCTGAAAACGCCACCTGCGGGAAGCTCCACTACACTTCGGACTACAAGCTTACAGTCCACTTAACGGGAATACGCATCGCCATCTACACGTGACAAACTGATATCATCGGCCAATAAAATACTAGGTTTCTTAAAACGTCACCTGCGGGAAGCTCCACTACACTTCGGACTACAAGCTTACAGTCCACTTAACGGGAATACGCATCGCCATCTACACGTGACAAACTTATATCATCGGCCAATAAAATACTAGGTTTCTGAAAATGCCACCTGCGGGAAGCTTCACTACACTTCAGACTACAAGCTTACAGTCCACTTAACGGGAATACGCATCGCCATCTACACGTGACAAACTGATATCATCGGCCAATAAAATACTAGGTTTCTTAAAACGTCACCTGCGGGAAGCTCCACTACACTTCGGACTACAAGCTTACAGTCCACTTAACGGGAATACGCATCGCCATCTACACGTGACAAACTGATATCATCGGCCAATAAAATACTAGGTTTCTGAAAACGCCACCTGCGGGAAGCTCCACTACACTTCGGACTACAAGCTTACAGTCCACTTAACGGGAATACGCATCGCCATCTACAAGTGACAAACTGATATCATCGGCCAATAAAATACTAGGTTTCTTAAAACGTCACCTGCGGGAAGCTCCACTACACTTCGGACTACAAGCTTACAGTCCACTTAACGGGAATACGCATCGCCATCTACACGTGACAAACTGATATCATCGGCCAATAAAATACTAGGTTTCTGAAAACGCCACCTGCGGGAAGCTCCACTACACTCCGGACTACAAGCTTACAGTCCACTTAACGGGAATACGCATCGCCATCTACACGTGACAAACTGATATCATCGGCCAATAAAATACTAGGTTTCTTAAAACGTCACCTGCGGGAAGCTCCACTACACTTCGGACTACAAGCTTACAGTCCACTTAACGGGAATACGCATCGCCATCTACACGTGACAAACTGATATCATCGGCCAATAAAATACTAGGTTTCTGAAAACGCCACCTGCGGGAAGCTCCACTACACTTCGGACTACAAGCTTACAGTCCACTTAACGGGAATACGCATCGCCATCTACACGTGACAAACTGATATCATCGGCCAATAAAATACTAGGTTTCTTAAAACGTCACCTGCGGGAAGCTCCACTACACTTCGCACTACAAGCTTACAGTCCACTTAACGGGAATACGCATCGCCATCTACACGTGACAAACTGATATCATCGGCCAATAAAATACTAGGTTTCTGAAAACGCCACCTGCGGGAAGCTCCACTACACTCCGGACTACAAGCTTACAGTCCACTTAACGGGAATACGCATCGCCATCTACACGTGACAAACTGATATCATCGGCCAATAAAATACTAGGTTTCTTAAAACGTCACCTGCGGGAAGCTCCACTACACTTCGGACTACAAGCTTACAGTCCACTTAACGGGAATACGCATCGCCATCTACACGTGACAAACTGATATCATCGGCCAATAAAATACTAGGTTTCTGAAAACGCCACCTGCGGGAAGCTCCACTACACTTCGGACTACAAGCTTACAGTCCACTTAACGGGAATACGCATCGCCATCTACACGTGACAAACTGATATCATCGGCCAATAAAATACTAGGTTTCTTAAAACGTCACCTGCGGGAAGCTCCACTACACTTCGGACTACAAGCTTACAGTCCACTTAACGGGAATACGCATCGCCATCTACACGTGACAAACTGATAGCATCGGCCAATAAAATACTAGGTTTCTTAAAACGTCACCTGCGGGAAGCTCCACTACACTTCGGACTACAAGCTTACAGTCCACTTAACGGGAATACGCATCGCCATCTACACCTGACAAACTGATATCATCGGCCAATAGAATACTAGGTTTCTTAAAACGTCACCTGCGGGAAGCTCCACTAGACTTCGGACTACAAGCTTACAGTCCACTTAACGGGAATACGCATCGCCATCCTGAATCCTCGGCAAGCATATTTAACAAATGTCATCGAAGCTGTACAAAAACGGGCTACCAGGTTCATTCACTCTTCATACTCACACAACGTTTGCATACCATTTTTAAATTTGTAATCAGGTTCGTGTAATCTTTCTGCTCACCATCGCATTGCCAGTCTTGTCTTGTATCACAAGTTCTTTATTCATCACTAACACAAGAACCACACATCCGCACAACCCTCCCCGCAAATCCCATCACATCGGTCACCCTCTTCAAGTATTGCGTACAACGTTTCCGTTTGCGCTTTGCGTTTCGCCCTCGTAAAACCACCTTCATGAATTCTTTTATTTCACGAGCAGTAGCTGACCGGAACGGCCTTCTGCACCATGTCACTGCCATAACCTGCCAATCAACATTTTCGACCGCTGTAAACCCCACCCCATATGTAACACACCAAAAGGGGTCGTTAAGGAGAATAAAGTTGTTGAATGTGATGAGTGGTGCACAATATGGCGTGGTTCGGTGTGGTTCGGTGAGGTGCGGTGTGGTGCGGTGTGATGTGGTGTGGTATCCCGTTGCGAATATAGACTACACCTGTTTTAAGATTATGGGTAGTATCACCTCCAACCGATCTGCTTTACCGGTAGCCATTGCTGGTTTACATCTCTCGATTACAGGAGAACCAAGCATTTTTCTACTTCTGGGGCTTCAGATCTACACTTTCAACTTTGCACTCTTTTGTTTGCCCCAGCAGCAGGGAGAACAATTCAGTGTAGCCCAAAGAAGGCTACATTACAAGTCCTCTTGAAGCAATATGCGACACTTTTGTTGTGCAGGGGGCTAGTCTTTGCAGAGTCTTCAACAAAAACTAACGCCAACTTTATTAAAAATACGAGGATAACGGTGTAAAAGCTCATGCACCGGCAGCTTATGCGCCTAATATTATTCATATTAGCACAAATACTATCGCCACGTGTCGTGTGTCGTTAATGAAAAAGGTAAAAGGAAATACTTCCCGAAGAAGTTCATGAAAACGTGATGCTTCCCGTGCTTTCTGAGGACGTGTAGACTGAAAACATAGTGCTTGTTTCTGACCGGATATGAATAAGGGGTGTGTAATGGTAAAGAAACTAATCCCCGACATGTCTTTATTCTCACAAGAAAAAAAAAACAAGAACGCAGCGGCGACTCCAGGGTGTGAAAGCGGAGCCGTTTGCTTGCGTTGTAAATTACCTGGCGCCTATTAATTTGGCTGGAATAATTTCGATCCGATGATCCTCCATTAAATATTCCCCTTCGCTGGGCAGATGACTTTCCCACTGCGCTGCTAATTAATGATAGCACGTCTCAGACGCTAGCTTGTTTAAACCAGGTTATGGTTCGCGGCTCTTTCTTCCAAGTTACGCGTCGGTGCGCAGCTTGCTTCCAGGAGAACAGATATTTCCATGAAAGCCTTTGGCGGCAGCTGTATTTCTGAGGAGCAGATCATTTTACGCGATTAAAGAAGCAAATCTCGTTACACCGGTGAACTGCAGTGACAAATAAATTTTTTTTCATCTGCACCACCTCCAAAATTTTGTACGCGTGTATACAAAATGAAAAGATAATTCTCGTAATACATAACATTGACTTCATGGTAAGAGCAATTTATCTGTCACAACAGTGTAGGGAATGATGGTTTGCACGCATTACCCATGGACAAAGGGCGATGTTTTCGGCACGAGGAACCTATCTTCCTCAGAGGCTTTGACGATGGTAGGTCCTCCTAAAGAAACGTTGGACAGACTTTCAGAGGCACCCCTCTTCATAACTTTCATACCGCACTCTGCTTCTCCTTATGTCAGCCCACTTCTTGATTTTGGATTCGGGGCACATTACGCCATGGTTGACACAGTGAGCCGCGGTGCGTGTCAATCAGCTACTCAATCATTCGTTGCATAGGAGCAAGGTGAGCAACTGGGAATAATGCTTACGCATTATCTGACAAGTCCCACTATGAAGTTTCTACACTATTTTTCCCCTTCGCTCTCATGTCGTGCACCAAGGAGGATCGACGCCTGCAGCGCCACCGGCGGCGCTCCTCATCCCGCCAGCTTTCTGAGACGCCTTCAGCGCTGCGCTAAACATGACTATCGCTATCGATGCTTCGCCTTCGGGGGATGCTGCGAATTTTCGAGCGAAGGCTTTCTTCGAAGTAAGGCAACTGAAAGCCCGGGGAGTCGGTCTAAATTTATTATTAACTACAGCGCGGCCGAAAGATGCAGGACAAGTAAGGAGCGCTCAGTGTGTAAACTTTGTTTTTGTTCGTTGTCCTTATATCACGCTGTAGGTTATAACAAAGCTTCATTTGCCTACTTGGTTGGGTTTCAACTAGCTGCTGAAGTATGGCTGCTCCTCGGCCAGTCAGTACCTTGATGGACACACACACACACACACACACACACACACACACACACACACACACACACACACACACACACACACACACACACACACACACATATATATATATATATATATATATATATATATATATATATATATATATATATATATATAGATATATATATGCTTAGAAAAAGAATTTAGGCTATTCGACGGTGACGTTTTAGCGGTGACCGTCAATAGAGCATATGTCAGTACCCTATGGTTGATAGCTGACATTGTCCTGCAGCAACGCTCGGAACAAATTGCAACTGATCATCCAGAACATTAGTGAAAGAGTAGGGTTTGCCATTAATATGCAGAAGACAAAAGTAATACTCAATGATATGGCAAGAGGAAATGTTGAAGGCGGTGACGGCAAGAAAAATTCAAAAGGGGCCGTCAACTACACGAATCTGTGCAAAAGTATATTTATCTATCCCAATTACTCACAGGCCACACTGATTACGAGAAGAAACTCTACAGAACAAAAATTGGTACAAAAAACGGCAGACGTTGCCGAATTATAACCAGCAGCTTACCGCTATCACAGAAAAAAAGGACGCAATGATTGCATTTGATCTGCACTCACCTATGGGACAGACACTTGAAGGCTAACAAAGAATCCTCAAAAGAGGTTACGGGCCTTGTAACGGCCACCGACCTATTATGAAAACAACCAAAAGAGCCAAATAAAGATAATCGCTTTCAACATGGGCAGATTGTGATGATACGGCGGTGCTGTCTTACACAATTGCCCGGTACTGCACGTAGTGCAAGGCGGCAGTGGATTTAGTGCAGACCACGGTGGCCCGGAGTGGCAAGCGATGGCAAGCGAAGGAGGGGACGTTAGCACCAACACAAACACTCCTTCATGATGCCATCGTTGTCCTTACCCCGTCGACATTTCATCGCCTACATGGTGCTGTATTCATTCCTCTGTCGTCATGCTGTCGACATCGTTCCACCCACACTTGCGTTGTCATTTCATCGTCATCACGTAGCCGTCATGATCATCATCATCATCATCATCATCATCATCATCATCAGCCTGGTTACGCCCACTGCAGGGCAAAGGCCTCTCCCATATTTCTCCAACAACCCCGGTCATGTACTAATTGTGCCCATGCCGTCCCTGCAAACTTCTTAATCTCATCCGCCCACCTAACTTTCTGCCACCCCCTGCTACGCTTCCCTTCCCTTGGAATCCAGTCCGTAACCCTTAATGACCATCGGTTGTCTTCCCTTCTCATTACATGTCCTGCCCATGCCCATTTATTTTTCTTGATTTCAACTAAGATGTCATTACCTCGCGTTTGTTCCCTCACCCAATCTGCCCTTTTCTTATCCCTTAACGTTACACCTATCATTCTTCTTTCCATAGCTCGTTGCGTCGTCCTCAATTTGACTAGAACCCTTTTTACTTAAATTGAGGACGACGCCGTCATCATGCCGTCGTCTTTATTCCGTCATCAGTGTGCCACCCTCAACACGAAGCCGTGATATTGCGGTCGTTCCGTTTTGATCATGCCGTCATTGTCATGCCATAATTGCGATTGTCGTATAATCGTCGCCAAGCATTCGTGGCCTTACCGCCGTCGTGAGACCTTCGTGGTCGTTCTGTTGTCGTAATTCCAGCTTCTTCATCGTATTGTCATTATGGCATCGTCGCCCTGTTTCCTCGTCCCCCCCGTCGTCGTCGTACAGTCGTCATCCTATGATCGTCACGCCGTCGCCATCATACCACGTTTGCCATTCCACCATCGTCGTTTCGTCCTCCCCATGCAGTCTTCGTCATGCATTTGGGACATATCATCGAATACGCTGTCTTTGTTTAACTATATTCATTCTAGCTTCGTCATCCGGTTGTCGTCATGCCGCAGTCATCAATCGATCGTCATCTAGTTGTCTCCATACAATCGTCGTCATGCCTCCGTGCTCAAACTACCGCCATCATTCTAGAATCTTCATCTAGTTGCGACCATGTCGCCATCACACGGTCGTCGTCGTTCCGTCGTCATCGTTCCATCGTCGACATTCCTTGTTCGCCATTCCACCGCTGCCATTTCCTCGTCATCATGTTGTCATGGTCATGGCCATCATTCTGTCGTATTCATTTCCGTGTCGTCATGCTATCGTCGTCGTGCCCTTGTTGTATTGCCATCGTCATCATACCAGTGTTTCGATGCCATCCTGTCACTCCATCATCGTCATTCCTTCATCGTCATGCATGGGATCTACATGTTCGAAGACCACAGCTGTGAGCGAGGGATTTCCCAGTAGAAATGTGTCTAGTTTGGTCATTTGCTCTGTATTTGCACATATTCGTTGAAGGAAAACAGCGTTCTCCGTAAACGTCGATAAAAGCTTTGCTTAAACCATTTCCCACAGCGCTATGGTTCTGTCATTTGTTTGCTTGTTTGTTTATCTGTCTGTCTGTCTGTCTGTCTGTCTGTCTGTCTGTCTGTCTGTCTGTCTGTCTGTCTGTCTGTCTGTCTGTCTGTCTGCCTGTCTGCCTGTCTGTCTGCCTGTCTGTCTGTCTGTCTGTCTGTCTGTCTGTCTGTCTGTCTGTCTGTCTGTCTGTCTGTTCGTTATTTTGTTTGTTTGTTTGTTTGCTTGTTTTTTTCGTTTAAAGCGCTCACTGGCACTTCTTTGTAAGCCGGATTTTTCGATAGCACATACGCAGTTTTTAAGAACAGCGTAACCAAAAACAAAAGAAAAGACATATAAGACGATCACTATTGTGAGTTTTTCGGTTACGAGCTCTGTGTACTTTAGAGATATCAATGAGGCTCTATTATATGCAGAGCTTCTACGCCGTGACATGCTGTCTGAACAGGCAAAACAGAGGTGCGGCCACTCGCACTACTTAGTTGCCAAAATGCAATTGTAATAAAGGATGGCACATAGATATACATATTAATTACACAGGTTACATAAAAATAAATATATAATCATCCAAAATGACAGATAGTCATGACAGAGCAAACACAGGAGATGCCAGCCATGTTTAATTGAAATGTAGAAATTACAAGGCACAGGCCAATGAGAGGCAAAAGCTGTGACAAAAGAACAAAAAGGAGACTAAATCCACATCTGCGATTACAAGTGCGGTGCTCTCCATACATGCATACACATCTTGCGAAATAGTGACCCAACGACGGACGTGAAACTGTGTTTGGCTAGGTAAAGCAAGGTTCGTTTTTAATAGCAGTTTTGTTATCGGTGCATTTTAGGAACTCCTGCAAGGGGCTTCTATGAGCCTCCCTCCCCCCCCCCCCCCTTGGTTTCCCATTCCCTTTTTTGCTGCTGATCACATGTTAATACGGCGAAAGCTCAGTGAAACTCTTGATCGATCAGTTAGCTATTAAATGATATAGCTATGAGCTGGAAAATGTGGCGATCATGTTTTTCTAGCGAATTCATATACACAAAGCTAGTATAAGGATTTAAAACTGATCTTAGACGCCGTATGAGGCAAATTATCACATCGTCTATGTGAGTGCACATATGATTATCTTCTTACAATAGAACCTAGTAACACTCCATTCTAAACTCTAGAATATATGAAACAAAGAGCATAAACTGCTGAGAAAAAAAGAATTGGCCTATAGCAGTTGATAACTTCAAGGACATGTGTGGGCAAGTGACAATCAAACGCAATGTACAATGAACTCGCCGCACAACAAAACAATCCATGTCACAAAAGGCGTCTGCTGTCCTTTTTCGGCTGCAGCATTTTCAAGCATTCAAGTAAGTCGAAGATTGGTTCACCGTAATGTATTCAGTGGAAAGCTTTTGTAAAATCTGAGGTTCAGTAATGACGCCGGACAAAGGTTTGGTGGTCGATCACAAATATGAAATTATTCATGCTAAATCAGCACTGCAAGTTAACATTCAAGACAAGTGATTTCTCCGCTGTACAGATGAGGATCTTGCCTTATGATAGGCATTAAATTCTCATATAATTTTCCTGCTTTGCTAGCAGCGATTTACTGCGCAGATGCTTTCTTTTCCTGCGAAGATGAACACATATATGTATAGCATCAAGGGTCACTTAAGCGTCAAAACCAAGACGAGTGGTGTTCCATTTAGCCTTTCTTGCTCAAGCCAACACCTTCTCTCGCGATGTTCTCGTGAGAAACGTGGCGACGACATTCGGTTTGTTTTTATACCTCGCTGGTGCAGGATGTGCGATCTTTATGTCATTAACTGTAATTTTAGTGCCTAACAACTTGGCAATATTTGCAACAGTTACCCACAGCTGCTCGCTCTAGTTAAGCGGTAGGCCGCGGACATCGACGTTCGTGCTTCTGCTGTAATGATTTAGCATCAATGTCTCGCGTTCGCTAGCCACCTTCAAGCCCTTCTGCAATTCCAATGTAATTCAGCATTCTCTCTACGGCATTGCACACTTTAAGCTCTTACTCCTGCTATTTTCCCAAGAAACGCGTCAGATCTGAAGTGCTCAAAGTAATGATTCATTTATCAATGCAAGTTATTCACACAAAATAATAATTACGCTTATTTCTTATATGGATTAGTAAAACTGTGGGAAAGGAAAGCTGGCGAATAACAACAAATAGTGAAACAGTGAACATTGGTGCGGTAGACTGATATTGATTTGCAGAGTTAAGCTTCCAGCCTTACGGCTGATAAAAACAAAAACTTAGAGTATAGACTCTGGAATGGAGACACCCGCTTGGTTTTTCATGCCGATTTTCCTTTTTTGTCTACATCAGCGTTGTTGACACAGTTCCGGATTGTTCCCACATTGTTCAAACAACCCAAAGGGCTCAAATTCTATCACCCTTTCTTGCAGTATGAACTACGGCGTTACTCCACCGGGGCTACATTATGGCACAGTGTAAGGGCAGGAAGCTTGAAATGCTAACTAGTGCAGCAAACCTGAAAGGCCTCCGCATCGCTACAATACGGCGTCACGGGAGACAGTGACTATAGTCGAGCTTAAAAAGACATTAGTGCCGGCTTGCAATTGTTCGCGCCACAATAAAATGTATGGTGCAGGGCAGCAGTGCGATAACCCAAAACAATGGAAACTGCGAGCTGAAGCAACCGTTAGCAACCTCGTTTTTTTTTCCTGAGTTTCATTGCAAATGAAGAAGCAGCCAAACAAATTGTACTGAAAAAGTAGAATAATGTACAATGGCTTGACGCCAAGTTTAGTGAGTTAACCTTGCGCAATACAAGCAACAATATTGTCACCCTAAGCAGAAACATGTTTGCTTAACTGCTGCGAAGCCGTAAAAATTAGGAATAATTTATAGACCAAGCAGCATATATTAGAATTGTTTGTTCAAAGTAGACACTGTGCGGATTAAATGCACTACGTAGGTTTCGAATTTTAATTGCTTCCTTCGGTTTAATTGAAAACAACGCCCCGTTTTAAGCGGATATATCGAACCTTTAAAACCTAAAAGCTAAAGCGGAAGTATGCCACGCATGTTATACACAGCAAATTCTATTTCCAGTGATCTTAACTTTATTCCCGGCGACATGGCGACAATTACACATTTTATTCCTGCTCATAAGCCATCTTGAGTTTCTGGGCGGTGGTCGTCACCATATGCGGTAAAAGACGACGCGGAATCAGTTCAAAATTATTAGAAACTGCTTATTTTTTGTGCCTGTTGGAAGAAAAACGCTGCTTGTACATTTTGCACATTGTAATTGAATTCAACGGTGAGAAAGTTTCAGGGTTTGAAATGCCAAAACTACGATCTGATTATGAGGCGCATCGCAGTGGGGGACCCTGGATTAATTTTCCACATGGGGTTCTTTAAAGTATGCCTGCATCAAAGCACAAAGGCGTTTTTTTTTACTTTTTGTCCCTATTTAAACGCAGCAGCCGTGGCCGGGAAGAACCCCGGCTCGGCTGAGCAACGCCATAGTCGCTGGTCTACAAGGGTGGGTACGGTCAAATCAATTACAGTGTGGCACCAGTAAATGAGGCAATATATCAAAATGATTGCATTCTTTTTGTGTGTGTGTGTGTTTTTCTTGCGTTACTTATTTTCTCAGGGCTGAAGATCACGAATTGTCTACGGCTTGCTAAATTTGGCGCCTTATTTCAGGATGACGTAAACAGATAACTGAAAGTGGTGGACGAGGTTTTCGTTTTTCAAGGTTTGCCTTTGCGGTGCATTCTGTTCACGTGAACTACGTTTTGCGTGTTTAACGTGCGCGTTGCTTACCTTTGAAAGCCAGTCGCGTCGGCAGAAATTATGGCACCCGCTAAAGCAAGATCCGCCCATCTTATGGGCGGATCTAATCCATGCTTGCAACATTAACAACGTTCAGCGCCAGTTAATGATTATTAGAGCTTTGTTTATTCTTATCTCACTTGGATCATAAGTTATTCTCGTCATCTATACTAGATTCACACGGCCTTTCTGTGACCCGAGGTAGAGAAAATATGGAGAGGTGCATTGCTGTGAAAAATCCACGGCGTGTGCCGTAGTTGATCATCTTTACTCATATAATCTAATGCACGTGCAAGGAAAGCAGGCACATCGTTCCCCAAGAGCCGATGTAAAATGGGGCGTCCAAAAAGACAGACGGCTTCACTGTTAATTCAGCACTTCTAGGCCCGCTTAAACAAAAAATAAGCGTTACACAATCCTCGTTTCGACACCAGATACAAACAGTGCCGTTTATGTTGCCATTATGGCCAGTATTTCTTCGCTAAGAAAAATGTCCATTACTACCGCAGGTGCCCCAAACTTCCTATGTTCCGCGCATGTCTAATGATTCGTACGTTACGTGAACATTACGTATTACCTTTCTAAACTTCATCAGTGCTCGTTATCGGAATTCACACGCGCGCACACAAAAAGAAGTCTGCTCGTAGCAGCCGCATGGACATAGAATGCATGGACATAGAAGGCGTCGCAGATCATTAGCATTACTTTCTTTAGAATTTCGCGCATGAAGCAGCCCAACCGAAGAAAGAGGTCGCGTATGCTTCACAGACAATGCAATTTGCCGCCAGGACAGAGTCGGCGGAGATATAGCACACATAGATATGAAGCCCCTTTGCAAAGAGCTTCATATTCAGGGCAGCGTACGGGTGCTGTTTATAATCCCGGTGATTTATATGCACCGCTGAACCATGTTTCAACGTCATATCACACGTTGTAATTAGCTGGGCATAGAAAATACACAGCAGATAAACGGAAACAAGATTCACTTAGAAAGCTACGATAAAGGCCGACTTTTCTCATGTGACTCGCATAACTGACTACGAGTGCGTTCTTATTTTTTTTTCCCCCCCTCGATCGCCACGGACAATTGTGCACGAAACTTACACCGTCGAAATCATTTATACTGGAAAAAAGTACAAACTTTCGGCAACAAATAAAAGTACGTTTTCGGGAGTTGATTGTTTCCTCTGTGTATAAGGGCGGGCTTTATGCTAACACAAGAAAGTAGCGCACCGGCCCTGCAGATAGAAGACATCATTTATGGCACTAGCTGCAGTTTCAGCGGCCAAAAGAAAACTATATAGTCAACGGCAGCATCTAAATCTGTTGGCTCCTCAAGTTAAGTTGTCGTCCCAAACATATATACGTTGATTTTAGGATTACAGGTTGAAAAGCGAGCACGAAAGAAAAAAAAATTGGCTGAGGTTTAACGCTTGTGGACCTAGTTATCACGAGAGAAAGGTCTGTTTGGCTTGGTTTTGCAAGCACTATGCAGACAATGTTTCAATAAAGTTAGGCGACAGCCTTTCAAACAAATTACACACTCTGCCGAACGGGCTGTCCGTGAAGTCGTGATGAAAGCCGGCCGTCGCAGTCGAGCTAGCCACCAGCCGAAGAGTCTGGTTCGTCAAACGTTCGTTGTGGGTGCCGCTGCTTTTATATGTCCATGGCTTCATCTCCTTGTCTTTCATGTTGCTGAACGACGGCGGCGGTTGCAGTACACACTAAACATTTTAACACCCTTAAGGGTGTAAATCAGTTTGTCGCCAGACGAACACCCTAAGGGTGCTGTTGTCTACACCCTACAGTTGGGGTGCCACTATAGCACCCTAAAGGAAGGGTGTCCAGCAAAATAAATTTAGAGTGTAAGGCTGCTCATCCAAATTAACACCCATCTGTGTGGGTGTTGGAAGGGTGTAGACCCTTTTATTTCTAGCGTGTATGGAAGGCAGATTCGGCAGTACACGCCTTAAATTACTACTATGTACAGCGATCCACGCGCAACTACTACGTGTGCCAGAAGGTTCAAGTTCGGCTACAAAACGCACTGTCGAACAGCCGGCCTTGAAGCTTCGATGGGCATACACAACACCTATACGTGTGGATCACATTACATATTAGTAATTCATGGTGTATATTGGAAAACCTGTCTTCGCTGCACAAATACAACCTAGCAAACTTGGACACTTTTGAGCATGTATATCAACACCAAGGTTATCACGATTTCCATATCCAAATAAGATGCAACACAGACTGGTAAGATATATGCTGCATTTTCAAGAAAACGCAAATATATTTATTGCATGCTGCAATACAGAGTACAACATAAATCACATGAAATATAAACATGCGCAATCACCAAACACATCGGTAAGTACAAGAACATGTACATTTCCCACAAAGGTACCTAAAATATATGCATTGATCAAATCTGTTATTAGAGAAGAAACTATGTATAGCGGCACTGAAAGAGCCTGGGTTGATTCGCAGTGTTTTGGGCCACATAAAGGAATAAATTTTTAGTATTACGCTCCAGTGAACGAAAATTCAAGTTTTGATGCCTTAAAAAAAGGCATATTGCAAAGGTGAATTAGGGAAGCAATTGAAATGCAGAGCAAACGCACAAGAAAGACACCTGTTATTTTGTACACTAATGTAATCGCAAAGCATTATGAAAAGTTTGGAAAGTCGATGTAAAGCATAACTGGCCAACATTTTTCAGACTGAAAGAATACTTTCCAAGCATAGACATGCTTTAAGTGAGGTTTATGCCAGGAGCCTTATTGCTAATTTTCTATTTCCAACAAGATTACTTGAGCACAAAAAATACGTAGAATTTTTTAGCGCCTACATAGTTTGTCCTCTTTTGTGAAATGAGAGTTCTCTGGGCTAAAGGTGCTGTGTAGCTGTTTTTCTAACTACAATACCAGTTTCTATAAATTTTTGTTTTGTAACTCTAAGGCACTGGTACATATACAATATGTAGTTTGAAAATAGGTTCTTTGCTTACTATAAATCAAAAGAGTGCATATTCCACATCTACTAGTGCCTGGGTGCAAAGTGCAGCAGGAGGCCTGATAAAAACAAACCACTGTTGATTAAACGATTTTGCTGAGCACAAAATGTGGACAGTGTTTTAAAATACATAGTAAATTTCTAAATTATTTGCACTTAGATGCAGTAATTCAAGATTAAGGCATGCTATAGCATGTGAGCATGCAAATTAGCAAATATGGTTTAATAAATTAGCCATACTCTGGTTACTAAAAGAACACAGGCATAAGCAGTCATGCAAAAGTTCGAGTTAAATATCACACTGTTAACGTTTGCCAGCAAATGGTCATATCAAACATTATAATTATACTGAACAAGGGTAGTTCCTTGGGATAGTTTGCAATTAATGAGATAAAATTACGTACAGCTTGAATGACAAGAACTGCGAGAGATGACAGACTGCGCTGACTTCAAACAATATTTAATTACGTTGCCACATCGAGTATATTTGCACAAAAGCGGGCATGCGCAGAATATGAGTCACAAGGGGTGTCTAACAGCAAGTGACTGTACTAAGAACATCGTCCTTTGAAAAAAATAAACATTAGAATTTCTATCTGTTGAGATACAAGACTTCACTAGGGGTCAGCACGATAGAGGGGTCACTAATGCACACACTAACCAGTTTTCTAGTGAAATCTGCTTCTATAGTTTCCCAGATGACCTGTCTCACTAAAGCTTCCGTACCTTCAAAGAGGGGCATGCAGCAGCAGTCCCAGCAATGGATGCCGAAGTGGCCTTGAACAGTGTTATGGACGTTGTTATCGTGCTCTCCTAAATGATTGTTTAGGCGCCTGCCTGTCTGTCCAACAAAGTCAAATGAGATATTGTGAAGCTTTGCCTCCTTAACAGCCTCAATAAATCTTGCGTCAGATGCAACATAGCGTTGCTGCACAGGCTGATTGCCTTTCATGGGTTGGCTACCCTTTGGCCTTAATTTCAGCCATAGCGGAACAGCTTCTGAAGTGCACAAAACATGATGAGCACGCTCGGTCAAGGAACCGGCCGGTTGAAAGACACAGGTTTGCAGTGCTACCGTATGTTCATGATGTCTCCCATAGGCTAAAAAAGATTAGGGGACCTGCAGAAATCACAGTCCTTTTCTCAGCCCCGGAAAAGTTGGCAAGGCTCTGTAAGTGTGTAAACGCGCCTAAATCACGTCAGAGTTGTTGCTCTGCCGAGCACAGAAAACGTTTTGCGATGTGTGCAATGAATGTGGTTTCCTAAATTCCCATTTTGAGGCAGTAAATATATTGGACAGATAGGCAGGCGCCTAAATGATCGTTTAAGAGAGCACTATAACAACGTCCATAACACTGTTCAAGGCCACTTGGGCATTCATTGCAGGGACTGCGGCTGCATGCCCCTCTTTAAGATACGGAAGTTTTAGCGAGACACAGCTCACCCGGTAAATTATTGAAGCTGATTTCACCAGAAAACTGGGTAGTGTGTGCGTTAGTGCCCCCTCTATCACGCTGACCCCTAGTGAAATTTTGTATCTAAACAGATAGAAATTGTGATGTTTTTTTTTCAAGTGACCATGTTCTTTTTACAATGACTTGCTGTTAGAACACCCCTTGTGTCTGGCTTTCATTTTCTGCGCATGACCCCTCTGTGTATACACACACGATGTGGCAACGCAATAAAATATTGTTGAAAGTCAGTGGAGTGTGTCTCTCGCAGTCCTTGTCCTTCACGCTGTACGTCATTTTTTATACTGAATAGCCAATATTGATTCAAAATTAGAAAAATATAGTACACATCTGAGCTGCAAAAATGCAAGTGATGCAGCAAATGGCCTTTAGCTTTCCAAAAGAAAAAAATGTTCACGGTTAACCACGAGGTGCAGGGACTCCATTCTCTGAGCATCTTGACCAATAAATGCAGCGCATGGCATTGCTGGAATCTTGCAGCCTGCATTAGCAAAATAAGAAGAGAATCATGAGAATTCAGTCCGTGCAATTACACATGTACTTTGCGGAAAATTTGATAAAGCAACAAGCTCCTCAAAGTAACAAACTTAATGTGACTGAGCAGAATGCACCGCTCAGGCAACTGGGCAAGACAAGTGAAAGGTAGGAGAAGTTTCTATTTTGCCAATTAAGGAATTGCATGTTACTGTGAATGCTAAACCACTGTCATTGTGAACACAAGGCACATACAGCAGCAAAAACATAAATTTACAGTAGCCTTTTCACCATAGAAAATAAGAGTGAATAAAGTTTAAAGACTACCAATGACATCTCTCAACAACAGACATTTGTCCAAGAGTGTGTATGTTACCTTAATACAAAATTGACATTATGAAATCTGCAATATATCTGCATTACACTTTATAAGTACTGCAGGTGAGAAGCTTACGGGATATTGCACATTTAAGAGTGAAATGCACAAGGCATTAAAAAATGACTGTTTTTACACAACATTATTACAATAGGAGACAAAGAGAACTGTTTTACAGAGAGTGCACACAAAATGAAAATGAGGGAATCCCCACTGGCATTCTCATTTGCCCTGCAATACATGCATCCAGCCCAACAATATCCAACTCTCCAATGCGGTTTATTAGACCGTTTCTGAATCCTAAAATTTATCGTGTATTTCTTATTTACTAATTTAGTAAGAATGGGCATTTTGGCATACTTTCCTCGAAAATTTAGCATGTGTTGTCAACTATTTTTCTTAGAGCACGCCCCCTTCTTTCAATGGGTTAGCTTGGCAATGCACTGACAAGTAGTATTCCCTTATTTAAACTTATGATCCTTCCTCATGCTCCCACTTCATGCTTTAAACTGTGATGCCACTCCGATGCAGTTTATGTTAATCTGTGACTATTTACATGGTCCTTCTTTCTGTAGCCTCTCAACTAGAGCCTGAAATTTCTTGTCTCCTAGAACAATCGTCTTTCTTGCCCAAAACATATTGCACGGTTACTCCTCATAGGGGGGGGGGGGGGGGTACTGTATATGAGTTTTCACATATTCAATGAACCTCAGAGACAACCATTTCTCATCCTGTGTTGCTACTATCCGCATGAGTCACAATGGTTGTAAATTGGCTATCTGCCCTCTCTCGCTTAAAAGTACATTTTGCATGTGGAAAATAACCACAAGCATCACATTTCATTGAATGAGTGCTCCTGTGCATGTTTTTTTTTCCGTCCTGTAATGGCTAAGTTCAACATGGTCAAGTTGTTTGAAAACTGTCTAGCCTCAACCAATACTTTGTGTAGTTTCAAAATTATGATACATTCATTTTTCAAAACTTGTCCCAAATTAAGCATGAGACATTTTCATGATGCAAATGAGGTAAGGTTGTGCTCAGAGACTATGATAGGCCTGCTATATCCTGCAAAACTATGTGAAATGAAATATGCTTGCAATTTTCGTGAGCAGCTAGCTCAGTATAATTAGGCACATTACCTGCGGAAACGTTTTTTTAACGCTCCCGAGAGGTCCTGGTTTCTTGTAATTTCTTCAAATCCCGTGCAGTCTAGATTGCAATCCGGTGCATTTTGATTTTGATATTGTATTCAAAATAAAAACAGCTGAAATTTTAAGGTTTTGATAAATATATGGGAATAAATTAAAGGTAGAAGAGTGTAATGCAATGAGCTAATAACAAGCTCATTGCAGAGAGTAAACAAATATTCCTTTCCTGCAAATAAATTGGTAGCAGGAAGGTCATACGAAATTAGCAGTTAATGCACAATAAAGAATATGATGCTACAATGCCCCGGAATTTTGTGAATATTCTTGCACAAAGAAAATCCTCATTATGAAAGACCATCAAGAAAATGCAAATGTATACTTTGGATCAGCAGTCATACCTGCAGTATGCACTGTACCATCGGCAATATTTACAACCACCGACAACTGCACATCATATCAAGCTTAGGCGGCCAAGGAGCCCGAGTTTTAAATTATAACTTGACTTATTATATTACACTACACAACTATATCTACTTACAATGTTGTCTTCTCAACCGCTTTCAAGAAGACGTTAACCATCTGTCTGAAGGCGAAAGCAAGTGGCTTGCTCTTGATGGGGGGCGCCAAGGCTGGGCATTGTGAAATCGCTGCTACCATCTGCATGACCTGCGAGAAACAACGCTCTAAGTACAAGATAAACAAATGCTATTAGAGCAAAAGACAAGATCATTGGCAACGAGCCTCGTTTTGGTTTGCACGAGAAAAGCCAAGAATATGGACTTTGTGCTGCTTACTGAAGAAGCAAGCCTCCTTCCAGATGTTGCAGTCATGCATTAAGATTGTCACACAGCTGCATGCTTGTGTGCTGCTGTCGCCAGTATGCTTTGAAGTTTATTATTTCAAGTTAAATTGATTATTGTGTTTTCTTGCCAATTCTTGGCAAACAGACCAGCAATGAAATAGCTCACTTACACACATACTCCCTTTTGAGGAGAGAATTCACACACACGCACGCATGCATGGGCGCGCACACACACGCACACATGCTTCTACCACATGAGCAGCTTCCTGTGCTTGACACACATACATTTTTTTTATCCTGTGTCACTCCTACTACTAAGGCATAAAAAATCCTTTGTGTTACCAACCCCAAACTCCTCAACCTACACCTCAAGCTTAAACACTTTCTCGAGAGCCAGGGCAAGCCTTCTAGCTTCCCCAGTGCTCCAAACTGTAGTTACGAATTTCAATAGGGCTATAGGCGACAGCTCTTGAAGGGCATGCAAATTACCCGGAGACCTAAAGCTTATATATGATACCTCTAAAGCACAACACTTCAAATTTTCAATATTCAATAAAGCTCCTGAAGACAATTGCTATATACGTAGAACGTCTCGAATAACCTGCCGCTAACAATTTCAGCGGTTGTCTGCATCAAAAGAAATGTGGGCTAATGGGAAATCCACGTCTTTAAGATCGGAATTATTGTAATGGCGAAACACACTACCAGATTTCTTAATCATTTATTTATGCTCTGGATGTAACGTTCCTTTCACAATAAAAAACAAGGATATCGATTCATCAGGGCATGGGAGGAAAAAGGACGAAGCGTATACTTGGCGCCTTCCCACTGGTCCTCCCGAGAAACGGCGCCTCATACAGCAGTTGTCCAGGGTGGCTTGAAACCAAACTCGGCTTTCAGGCGGGAACACTCGCTGCACCAAATCGGAAGAGTTTTATTGCGAGTAAAACTCTACCGGCCTCATGCAATACATACGCACGCACACAAAACGCATCCACACGCACACACAAGTATACGCACTCTCAAAGCGCAGACACAAAAGCGCGCACGCGCACATTGATGAACACAAACAAGCACACATACATGCATGCAGGCAGACACGCTAACACGTGCACGCACACACATCGACCCACAGACAACACACTCACAAAACACGTACGTACGCACTAGACACGCGCAAACACGCCGGCCCATACAAACCGGCATGTACTGAACGCACGCCCGCGCGCGCGCGCGCGCGCACACACACACACACACACACACACACACACACACACACACACACAAAGCGAGCTGAGCTGAGCGCACACACGCACGCACGCACACACAAATCAAGCCGAGCGCGAGCACGCGCACACGCACAGACAAAGCGAGCCGATAAAATGCTGAAGGCGTCCGGCAAGCAGCAACAGCAGCACGCGACCGCATCAGGGAGAACCAATACCGCGCCGGTTCCTTCGAAAGGTGGCTAAGCCAGTCCTTTTCTACGCGACGCAAAGGTGGTCGACCACATTTAACTGAAGTGCGAACGATCGCATTACAAGCAGCCGCGCTGAACGCACAAGAGAATCACATCAATGAACATTCAAGCGCTGAGAAACAAAGCGTAACTATGCAGGCGCACCACGCCCGATGTAAATTTGACAAACATTAGTCACACGGGACGGGATCGAGGTAGTTAACTTGCCCTAGTAGGAGTGCAGCTGCTCTTGCTCTTACATTAGCGAATTATGAATTATGCTACGAGATCACAGTGAGATAATTCTACAGCGAACAAAACAAATACCAAATAAACGGGCACTTGCCTGAAAGTTTCCATCATGCCAGTACTACCGACCGGGCACGTTGCAACTTCTCGTTTCAGCCTTCGTGGATCCATCTTCCAGTGAGTACGAACGCTTTGCTTTGAAGTGCGGCACGAGTAATACACAAAGCATGGGCCACATCTTTTTCTACCCCGCGCGCAAAACTAATCACACGTTTAAAATTACTTCGCACAGCGCGCGACGCGAACGCACGCGAAAACGAGCATGATGGCGCAGCTTCCGCCTTCCCGTCCTGCCGCGCGCCGAAGTGATGGTACAGCGTCGGCCGTCACTTCCGGTCGCTTTTCATTGGGCATGGGGCGGCCGCGCAAATTGAACGTTTATTCTGACAGGTTTGCTTGCTCGCATGGCCGCCTGTTTGCTGCTGCTTCGTTGTGGTCTCTAACTAGAGCGGTGAGGCGGGTAGTTGCTACTACGTTTTGTGCCGGGCATTTTATTTTGGGGTGGGGTGCGCAGTCTGTGCTGCATCACTGAGGGTACAGTACACAAATCGGGACCGTGAGCGAGACGATCGGCGCTCTTCTGCTGGTGCAATTAGATTATTCGCTGCGTCCGAACGAAGCAACTTTGCGAGGTTACAGCGTAGTTTCAGCGATATCATGGCTCGATAAAGACGCTCACATCTTGGTCGTGTGACAGCGACGCGTAAACATTCATGAGGAGACTGAAGACTGCGTTTGCAAGTGCGTATGCTCTGGATAAGAAATTACAGCGTTGACGACACCAGCCCTTAATATATAGGCTCAGCCCTACAAGCTGTATTTGAGGGTGCACTTAGAAAGCAGATCAGTAGCTTAGTAAACCTCTGAATGAATTAGGCAAGGTACGTGGAAATTCGGGTTTGAGAACTTCCAACGTGATCTCGCCTCTGTAAGTCTTCTTTATGGATTCACCATGCAAATTGTACGTTGATGCCATTGTACAGCAGAGGCTCGTCCAACAGCACGTCCCTGTTTGTTCAGCAATGTATCCAAACAGCTTCTTCCATTTCACCACTTTTTGTTGGGCTATTAAGGGCACCGAAATATTAGTGCAGAATTGCGCAAGTTGCTCTCGTGTTTTCGCTCTGCTACTGCAGTTTTTCTAGAAGTGTTTAATTGCATGTTAATATTCCTGTGAGCACGAAAAATAATGATAATGGAATTGTAAGTGAAAGGGCGTTGTTTTTCTGGATGATACATTTTTGGAGTGGCCGTCATGCCAGTAACATCACAATCCTTGAAGAAATATCGACAGTCACTTAGGAATGGGAAAACTTAATCGCTTCACGCATCTACACTTGCAATTGTCACGTGACCATGATACGTTAGTTCATACATTGTCACGTGTTCTTCACAATTCTACCTTAATCTCCCGTAATCCACCGTGCTATAGTTTGTACGAACCTTAATGCAATTTATTCCACCCTTATTCACATTATTTCACATTATTTACCCATAATTGCTCATACTTAACGTTGTTGTATTTACTACCTTCTGTATCACTACTGACGTCATACAAGACGGTGATGACTTCACATTTTATTTATTTATTATATACATTCAAGGCCTAGTAGGCACAACAGAAAGAAGTGGTGAAAATATGCAATAATTGCAATGCAGCGCAAAAATAGAAAATCAAACCATACGATAATTTGAACGGCGACCTTGAATTAGTGGTGTCAAAAATTGAGACTGTGGAGGCGGGAAGGCGGTTGCGTTCAGTGGCTGTTCTTGGCAAAAAGGAAGAATGGCACATCAATTTTGTGTTGATGGTCGATGCGAGACGAGAACTTGGTGTGGTGAAAAGATTTTCTTTACGAGAAGGGTTAAATTAGCATATTCTATGAAAAAGACAGAGACGAAAGTATTTGCGACGTAACCAAAGATCAGGTTCACCTAGTGTTCTTTTCGTGGACGTGACGCTTGAATGAAGTGAATAATTTGAGAGAATAAAGCGGGCGGCGCGGTTCTGAATGCTTTCAAGGGAAATGACAAGATTGGCATGAGCAGGGTCCCGTATGGATTGTTGTTGCGGAGAACGCCACCTTTCCTACCTGAAAGGCCATGAAACGCTTTGGCATTAAAAATGCAATACATACACACATTGCTCAATGCGTGGACGTGTACACGTTACTCAGATTTATGCATCAATACGTTCAACACCCTTCAGGCGTCGATTTAGCACCCTTCTTTGAGCAAAGTCACACCTTATGTGTGGTATCCACCCTTGTGATAGGGTGCTTTGGCCGAAAAGGGTGCTAGAAGGGTGTGGGCATGGGTGTAAATGCCGAAAGCACCCCTATTAACACCCATAAGGGCGTAAAAATGTTTAGTGTGTAGCTTCGATCTTGGCACGTTTCCGCACGTGGTAAGCTTCTCTATAACGTGCTAATCTGGCCTCCCTCTGCTCCGGTGTTTCAGCAGGCAACTTTCCTTTCACTTGAGATTTTGCAGCCTGCAGTCTAGCTATATCTACTGGATGATTGGATTGACCCTGTCGCTTGCGCTGAAGAGGATGCACAGACGGCCTCGTCAGCGCCATCCAAGGCGAGATTGAGCGACCAAGCGCCCGCAAAGCAGCTGTCAAACCCTCGCCATTGCATGTGGTGCCGCAGTGGATCACGTGGCGCACGTCACATATGCGACACTTGCACTAAGGCGGCTTAACGTCACTGTGACGCGATGAATGACCTTGTGAGACATGGCGAAATAGAGCTTTACCTCCAAAAAAAGAGCTCTGGTAAGAGCCCAACGTGCGGCCTCCGCATGTTATAGGCTCGTTCGCACAGCACATTTTTCACTCGCTTCACGCTCACTCGGCTTAACTGGAGCCAGGGAAGTGTTATGGAGCAGCCGCGGTTCTGCCTTGCACTTCAGGCATCATTGCTGGGTACACACACACATTATCGTTGCTACTAAAATGCAGTGTGCGCACACCGCGGCGCACACGCTAGTCTGAGCGAAGCAAAGGCTCCTCCTCGTATTCATATATGCATCTTATAACGAATCCTATGCTTGACTTGATTTAAATGACACCTGAATGAATGACGCTGAAATGAAACTGAAGGAAACGCAATGAGCGTCGGGGCACGTTCACGTCAGGTGTAATTTAGACCAAGTAAAGCGTAGGTTTCAAGTTGTGAGATGCATTTCTGAATATGGGGGGTAAATGTCAAGCTAAATCTTTATAGTTCTTTCATTAGGCATTGACAAGCGCCGATTATTTTTCGTCGGTCTGACCGCGTGCGCCATCGAAGCGCGACGCCTGTAGCGCCGCTGCTGGCGTTCCTCTTCGCGTCAGCGTTTTGAGACGCCGGGCTTCTGCCAGGGTGCTGTTCCTGCTGCACCGAAGTAGTGGCCTTCCCTGCTGTGGCGAGAGTTTTGTTATGACACCGACTCGCAAGCTAATTCGCTGTGCTAAATTTTGCTGTCGCATTCACCGCTTGCCTTGAAGCGAAGCTGCCATTTTTAAAGAGAAATTGTGCATCTCTACCCCCCAATGCCTTTGTCATGTCCGTGGGCAAGAACTCAGCCAATCACAGCGGGAGGCGCGCGCTGCGTGCGCCGCTCGTTTCTGTGCAGCACCACCGTATGGCACTCGCCTCGTGATGTCGGAATTCTCATACATCAGGAAACCAAATGGGAAAGAGTGAATTCAAAGGGTAAAGAGCATTCTTTAGTTATCAGGCACAGTGTGTGGAAGGAAAACTTGGCTGGGCGTAACGTATTTGTGGACGGGAAAAAATGCCGAACGAAGAATCAAGAATTAGTGGAAAGCTTAAGTGCTAATGTTAAGTGTTTCGGGAATGGTGCCAGAACTATACTGGTAGGTGACATGAATTCCCAGCACTAGATCTAGGCGGTCATACCGATAACAACGGGAAGTTAATGCTACATCTCTGTGAGCAACATAACCTCCTTACAATGAATACGGGGCCTTAGTGTGACGGCCAGATCACGTGGGAAATCGGAAATTGGCAACGGGCAATTGGTTATCTGTCTGATGACAGAAAGAATTTATGATAAGTTGAGATAAATTGTCATTGACGAGCCAGGGTATAGCAGGATAGGCAGTGACTATAACGCATCATTTTGAAAATGGCATATGTAGTTCGGAAAACAGCGCATGGAGCGAGGAATGGTCAGTCCAAATTTGAACAACAAATGTAGATTAGATTATGGGGTTTTACGTGCCGAAACCACTTTCTGATTATGAGGCACGCCGTAGTGGAGGACTCCGAAAATTTTGACCACCTGGGGTTCTTTAACGTGCACCTAAATCTAAGTACACGGGTTTTTTCGCATTTCGCCCCCATCGAAATGCGACCGCCGTGGCCGGGATTCGATCCCGCGACGTCGAGCTCAGCAGCCTAACACCATAGCCACTGAGCAACCGCGGCGGGTAAACACACAGCAAATGTAGTCACAAGAGTCGAGTAGGAACTTGGCAAACGACCAAGTAATGAGTGGGAATATAGTGAGCTTCTAAATGTAATTACGACAGATTTTTGGAAAGGAAAGCAGCATGCTCGTTCGAAAGGAAAAAATGAAACCGAAAAGCTGGTAAAGCATCGAGATGCGAGAAGCGATCACCGAACGACAGAAAGCATCACGAGAGCGCAGGCAGGCCAAGAAAGCACAGCTGCCGCAGTATGAAATAGCCAGAAAATGGAAAATATACTACGAGAAAAACATATCTGGTTCAAAAACAGGTTCAAGCAAAGATAAAAGGTGAAAGCAAATGTTGGTTGTCAAAAATTTGAGAAAAAGAAGGTCGCACCTAGTATATTTTGGAACCACATAATCTTATTGTGCAGGAAGTCTGGAAGAATACAACATATTCTATTGTTGAATATGGAAACAAACTGGAAGGAGACATGGAATGAAATTACATTAAAAAATAGCGACCTAATCATTTCAAGGCAATGACAAGGTGGCTTTTCATTAAAGAAAGAGTATGAACGAGAACCAAATGGAAAAGGAGCTGGCGCTCGGAAATTTCAACTGCAAGAAAACCGTAAAGAATATGCCTAAGCGCAAAACCACAGTGTTTGACGAGATTCCCGTTAGGCTGATTAACGAACTAGGACCAATAAGTAAAGAACCTCTATTCAAAGCAGTAGAAGAAGGCTTACAATATAGGCGAATGCTAAAGAGTTGGCGACAAAGTAGCATGAATTTAATTTATAAAGGCGAGGGGGAAAAAGAATTCACTCACATAGAACCTTGCCCATTTACGTCGGTAATACGCAGGTTAGCAATGCAGGCGATTCAATTAAAACTGCAGGCGTGGGCTCAGCATAATCTCACATTCGGAGAACTTCAGGATGGTTTCCGAAGTGGTATGCGTCTGGGGTGGCTGTGGTGCGATAACGCTTTGGAAAAGTCACGCATAGTTAGAACTCCCGAAGAGCAGCGTGAGCACGAAGAGCGGCGACGGGAACAGCGACGTCAATATGAACAACGGCGTCGTGATCAGGTTTAGCAGGGCCCACTTCAAGGCCACGCCACATTGGTCTATCGGATCAGCTAATCCCACATCTTCACATCATGGGGTGTAGCCCATTTTTTTAAAGTGAAGCTTTTTCACCGAGTTCGAGGCACCTTTTTGTACAAAGATGGCCGCTAACACCAAACACGTTTAATGGCATAGTGGCACCATCTAGGAAAGGTGCAGTTTATAGAAGTAGTTTATTGTTTCAAGCATAAAGTTTCATACAATAATAGCTAGAAGGAGCTGTGGCTCCCCACAGGGGCGTCTGCGGCAGCAGGCGTTTGGTGCGTTGCGACACCACGTACCCGAGCACACGAGGGTTGGACCCTCCCGCCTTTTCCTTTCCTCTCTCTTCATCTTTTCCTCCCCACAGCCCTTTCCCCGTGCAGTGCTGTTGAGGTGTCCTCCTGTGAGAGATAGTTACGGCACTGCACTTATCTCTTCCATTCTCTCTAAAATCACTTAACACAGGAGCTGTGGCGCTCGTGTCCACGGGAGTTTCACGCAGGTTAACTCAGCCAGCATGGAAATGATATGTAGTATATTGATTTGATTTAACTTCGTTCTTTTGGGCTTCAAGTTGCTTTGTGACTTTCCAAATTTGCCGCAACCAGGCTTCTGTCGGCCTGCTTTTCTTTTATATTCAGTGTTCAGACAAATAAATGGACATACTAAGCTACATGTTCAGTCCCTGCAGATATATGGCCGAAACGGATGTTCCAAGCTCCGCTATCAATTCGTCGTACAATAGCGCGTAGCTTACTACGACCTGCGCTTTGAAGTTCGCTAATTAATTAGGCGCAGCGAGTTTAGACCACCACCTGGCTTACTTGGTGGATGACATGTTTAAATCTCATATATTAGCGCGTTCCATGAAAAGATTTTCATTGATGCAACCACTCGATAATGGGAACCTCTTGGTCGAGCCAAACTGCGCTTTACCCTTTTGACATAAGTGTGCGAAACGAATAAATACCTCCATTGCGCTAATGAAAATGAGCTGCCGAGAGAACACACAAGAGCCTAGTTTCGATTGGTTGCTTAAGTTTGAGCTGAATCTTCAATTGTATTGGCGTAATTAAAATTTTAACTCTCAAGGCTTTATTTGCGAGCCAAAGGTGTATATGACGATTCTCAGAACCACGCCGATTACGCATGCATCGGACGCAATAGGTTGCGGTGGAAAGTGGCTATATCTGCGTCCTATTTTGGGTAAGAGCCCACTCAGACATAACTGTGCATTTTATTCTAACTTTATTACCTCAGATTGTAAAATTTCCGTTTCTTATGTCTTTCACGTGACGCTTACACAACCTTGATCTCTACTCTGGTGCGAAGTTAACTTCTTCTGCGGTGCGCTTTTAATTTGAGGATTATAGCGAATCATTACAAGCGTCTCACGAGTATATATTTCTTTTCTTTTGTGCTCCTTAGAAATAAAAAAAAATATTATTCGTCCAGTTTCGGGGCTTCCAAACAATATTTATGCTGAAGAAACCGCAGAAGCAGTTAGAATTGTGGAAGAATCACACAGAGCGCTGCTTCGCAATTCTGTATTTGTAAGTGCGATTTATTTTTGCATTCGTTACAGTTATTCAACATCCAAGTCTGATCGCCCTACTTTCGGCCATTGTGCAGAAGATATCTGCACTTCATGCGTAATTAATGTAAGAATGCAAGTGTAAGACCCAAGGTAAAGCACCTTATTCAGCGAAAGCGATTGACCCACTCATAAAAACGTAAGAAATCAAAAGTGGAGAGAACTTCAGAAATTCCAATCGAAGCGTCTGTTTAGGCACTCAAATACAGCCTGGCCACGGCGACCGCACTTCGATGGGGTGAAATGCGAAAACACCCGTGTACTTAGATTATGGTGCACGTGAAAAAACCCAAGGCCGTCCAAATTTTTGAATTCCCCCACTACGGCGTGCCTCAGAATTAGAAAGTGGTTTTGGCACGTTAAACCCTATAATTTAATTTTTTTTATTGCAAACAGCGGGGGAAATTGGAGATGGTAAAGCTTACAGCAATTTCAAAACCTCATGTTTCTTAAAAAACTCCTTCTCTAGACTTAGTGCAAAAACTTTTTTGTCACCTATCACTTATTGAGCCGCCCTTGCCTGAAATACCAATATAGTCCTTCTAATGGGTCACTGCTACGTAAAAAGGTCAACAATTAAGCCTTGACCGACTTTCGGTGCGATGACACTCCATGCCGGCATTCCGAGACTGTCTGCTCTGAAAGTGGCCTGTCGTCGCGGCGTGCCAACACGGCCGCTAGCGACAGCCAGTGGTGGCTGTACCGAGAACAGTGGCAAATTACGTCTTCTATAGTCTCCTCGCCGCGGCAGGGACTGCAAGCCAACACTGACTGTTCTGAAAGTGGCCTGTCGTCAAGGCGTGCCAACGCGGTCGCTAGTGACAGCCGGTGCGCGCTGTATTGAGGACAGTGGCAAAGCACGTGTTTGATGGTCTCTTCACCGCCGCAATGTCTGCAAGCCGCACTGTCGTGCATGCCGACTCGGAAGGCGAAAGACCTTGTGAAAGCGACACCAAGCCACAGTCGGCAAAGTACTGCTGTCTCGAGCCGAGAGAGTCCAGATGGGGGTCGAAGTCGAAGGGATGGGTCCAGTTGGAGCAGACGTGAGTGCTTCAAGTTTGGTGTGTTCCATAAGGATCTTATGGCTTCATTTGCAAGCACACGAATTTTCACTGCTGTGTCTGTTCTTGAAAATGCAGTGGAGTCTTACATGTGCAGTCTCCTCATTTGCGGATCGTGCTGCTGCATCGGCTTGTTCATTGCGCATTATGCCACAGTGGCTTGGAATCCACTGTAACGTGATGTCGTGTCCATGCTCCATGAGGTGGTGAAGCAGCAGTGTGATTTCTAGAATTAGTTGTTCGTGGGGTCCGCGGCGTAAGGCAGAAACCAAATAATGAAGAACAGCCTTGAAGTCACTGAACAAGCTCCATTTCTTTTTTTTTTTCGTCCGCGCTCTTTTTTCCGTCTTTACTTCTTCTTTCCCTTCCCCTAGTGCAGGGTTGCGAAACGGAGGCTTTAACTCTGGTTAACCTCCCTGCCTTTCTATCATTTGCATCTCTCTCTTGCCTTAAATAGATGATCTCCTACAGTCCTTACGATTTCTACAATCTTCCAAGCGATGGCACTCGTCGCGGGCTTAATATCAAAATCTCTGCTGCCTTGTGAGGATATTTTCTTGGTTATGTGTTTTTACTACTGCGTTTTGCCGATTTATTTCTTACTTGTCCAGATCTAATTTTTTTGTCCTCTACAATGAAACCCATTTGCGAAAGAGATCGCTTCCTGAAAGTACACGGTAATTCGAGGGGCACGGCGAAGTCAAACAACTACATTGGCAAGTGCTCAGTTCCGCTTCCCGCCCACTTTGATTTTCCTGCCCAAAATCACTCCTGCATCACTTGAACGAGACTTTGAAACGGCCTCCAGGTACGCTGCCCCGAGCTATGCCACGACGATCACTCTTTCAAAGCATTGTGCAAACTCTGTTTTCACGTTACTTGACAGTCTTCTCTCTGGAACAAGGCAAAGTGAAGCTTGAATCTCATAAACGCAAGATACAAATTCGCACTATTTAATATTTGCTCGTAATCGGCCAGAATTCAAATCATTGCTTATTCTAGGAACCAACGAACACAAACACCACCTTGCCTAAATTCATGTAGGAAAGGCGGTGGTAAGTGATAAGTGGTACCTGCGAACATATGATTGCATAAAAAAGTGCTCTCTGTACTAGGATAGAATCAGAGCAACAGAATATATAATTTACATCATAGCGAGAAAATGACAACTACAGAGTTTGAAATGCTAAATATTCTACAATAACTTATAGTTAAGAAAAAAACACTCATTTTTTTTTCTGTCGGTGGAGTGTGAAGCAACCGTCATGTGCATATAAACATAAACAAAGTTTATGCTAAGCTGAAAGATTTTATTTAAAAGGAACAGCATATGGTAGCGCTTTCTTTTTCCTTGACGATAGTAACATAACAAATGAACATTTGTTAAGTGAAGTTTTCGTGACGTGGTTAGCTAAACGCTATACAACTAATTACTACGCGTACAATAGTCCTTATTATCTTCTTACCAATCTGTAGTGTCAAGCGATGCTTGCGTCTTCACTGCACAGCTCACACCATTAGTATCGTACATTGCTTAAATTTATGCAGTACACTGCTCACAAGCTACGCCGAATTCAAACACAAAATCAGGTAGATTCACGCTGTAAGCGTGTCACGAGAACCAAGGCGATGTGGGATGCATGTCAAGATACCTGTAGGAATGGTGATGGCAGGGGCACACCCATAGAAGTAAGTACGACACGTATCTGCATACATCGACGGCTTCTATGTCCAGTTAGCCACAGTGAAACATAGCCAGTTAGGATTGGCCAGCAATTGGCTCATACCCTGTGACTCATGCGCAGTGGCCCAAGAATCGGACAGCCCAAATGTAATAAATTACGGACAATCAAAGAAGCCATTCAATGTCATGCCCTTTCTCACTAAGAGAAAAAAAAAAGGAAACGTACAGGCTACTGTAAGAGCACTATTACTTACGGCACGGCTATCAAACACGGACATTATAGAGAGACGTAACACAAGCGCTCGCGTTATATCTCTCTTCTTTGTCTGCGTTTGATGCGCGCGCTGTAAGCATAATAACGCAGATATACCGACCCACCCAGCTAGCTACCCTACTTTAAGAGGTATGTGTGCGTTGAAGAAGGCACTTTACAGAGTAAAACACGATGGGCTTTCACGTGAACTGGCCTTTTCCGGTGTTCGTGGTATCGGGCACCGGAAAAGGGCACATTTCCGAGGTTTTTTTTGAGATTCAGAATACCGTTCAAAGTAATAGTTATATATTTGGAGAGAACAAACAGGTTCAATTAAATACGGTGTTGCAAACTTTTCATTCTAGGACGTACGTTGCATATTTTCTATAGGTAGTAATGACGTTGTATAGAATTAAGCTTATCACTTTAAGCATATGGCACTAACATGGTCGAACAACCACCTCAAGGCCTTAAGCTCCTGTCCTTCATTCAGCGGCCTACACCTGAAGAGAAATAAAAGATAAATAAAACAAAAATAGACCTAAAGGTCTCCCAGCTATTTTGCAATAAAACCTAGAATTTCAGCAAGGATGCGCTTTTTAAGCTGGAGAAGGTTACCATGACAAAAACCTAAATAATGTAGAGACCGTCGGTAACTTCGTTGTCCCCGCTCCTTGGATATCTAGTTTTGCATCGCCTTGAAGGACATTGGCCCTATTCGCCCGACGGGGGCGCAACCACAATCACTCGGCAGACCTGCTTTTATTCTTGAATAAAGTCGGTCGATTCGCCATTCTGAACCTGTGAAAACCAGTATTACTTGCCTCCTCTAAACCGAGCTTTTAACAAGTGGTGACCCAGGACATTTACGTTTTTTTTTTCGAGCACAAGTCATGGACGATGCTGCACCCAGTCCTTCTGACAGAGTCGACGCTAAGATTACGTCTTCCCTCATCGCCGCAGACCTTCAGCTTCCCAGCTTTCGGCCCAAGAATCCCTGAGTTTGGTTTATATGCCAGCAAAGGCCCATTTTCGACTCTGGCGCTTGACTTCACAGACAGCAAATACTTGCATGTCGTCGCCACGCTACCCTGCGACATCACCGATTCCATTGACGACTTGCTAGCGTATACGCCTTCGACCATGGCATACGATGACCTGAAACATGCGGTCCTGCAGCGCCTCGAGCCATCGCAACATAGTATAGGCTCCAACAGCTTCTCCTCACCGAGGAACTCAGCGACCAACGACCAACACAACTACTGCCCCGGTTGCGTAAGATGCTGGGTGGCCACTCCGCTAGCGAGAGCCAGCTTCCCATTATGCGCGAGCTGTTCTTAAGAGGAGGTAGGCAAATGCGAGAAGGTAGGCAACGAAAACTTTGCTTTGAAGGCGTATCCAGCATAGGAACCCGCCAAAACAACTGCGATGTAGGTCAAGTCAACAAACACGTGACGCGCAGGTTAACATTGCAGAAGATAGAGAGAAAGCACGCCCTTAAAGCCTGATTAGAGCGCCAATTAGACACACGAGGAAGTCCAAGAAGAAAGAACAGACACAAGGTCTAAGCGCTTTACCATTTCCATCCTTGCGTATTATGTGTCCGCATATATATATATATATATATATATATATATATATATATATATATATATATATATATATATATATATATATATATATATATATATATATATATATATATATATATATATACATATATATGTGTATATGTATTTCATGTACAGTCGCGGACAGAATAAAATGGACCACGGGATCTCCGAAAACGTTCAATTCTCGAGCAGCCTGTAGCAGTAACCAGTAAAACTGCCCACGACAACGTTGTTAGCATATTCTAGTCGAGGTCCAAAATGCAAATATGACATTGCGTTGTGAGGTTGCGGAGATATTCAGCTTTGTCTTAGATTTCATGGTCCGTAATATTTTGTCGCCGGGTGTACGTGCCCTCTGGCAGTTTGGAGCTTAGGAAAGCCGATACTCACGTCGCTGTTAGGCATCGCCTCAGCCGCACAGGCACTTCAGAATGCGCATTCACTTTGATGTTTGTTCGTGGCCCTTGCTGTATCATATCACTCCTAGCGCTTCACTGCATACGTAGGAAAATATGGCAGCATATCGGTTTTCATTGCACTCTTTCTTCATTCCTTATAAACGCCGATGACCACCATAAAGAGTGGTCTGCTTAGAAGGAGACCATGGTTACAGATTCTTGCTCATGTCTTTTCTGAACCCAACGCGGAAAGGCGACCGCGAAAGTCCTGAAATATAGGGCCGAGTCTTCTGGCCCTATATTCTGGCCCTGTGACGATAAGTCGGGCAGACTTATCGTCAGAAAAATATGTCGTTTTTCCCTGCGGGGATCGGTCTTCCTGCAACACTAACGCTGTCACAGCGCCAAAATTTACCGCTCTGCGATAATAAGACTGTCAGATGACACTACTGATATTGCTATGGACGTGAATGCATATTTTGTCCGTCGTGATTACCTTGAGACAGCCTAAAACTTTGCTTTTACAACTGAAATATTGTTTTCCTTGTTTTACGACGCAGGGGCATAAATTTACCCACTTGAGTCGAAGATTCCTCAACCAGCGAAATTCAATCTTGAATCCTCTCTTAATATTACGGTACTGCTTTGTGGCTTTATTTTTTATTCGTAGGCGCGATTTTGTCTTCTGTGTGTGATAACGCTTAAAAGAAAGCGTATTGGTGCACATAATACTGCATGTGGGTTAACACGTTTGTTTAAGACGGTTTAGCGCATAGCATGGCCTGACTATGACAAATGCCTTGAATGACATCTTAATTGCTCCGCTAACCAGCGCAGGCAAGCAGTGTTATCGGTCGGGCCATTTTCGGGACGTGAACAATCAACAATGAACAAGAGAATCCGTGCAGTGATGGCCGCTAGCATATATACCCCACAGATGCGCTCATTACCAAACATGACGAGGCCCATTTCAGAAAAATAGCACACACACGCACAAGCCTTAAATGGAATGACGCAAGCCTCAAAATTTGCCAAGCTTCAGATGATGCTGTCTATTAAGCTAGTTGTGCGTCCTTCTTATCTACAGCGTGCTGTTTTCGGCACGAAACTAATTGACCTTTCAAAGTACTCTCCCCGGGACTACCGAGACGAGAAAATTATGTTGCGCATTTATTTCGCTAACTCTTTCTTTTTTTCGTCATTGTTCAGCGAGTGCTGTGCTGGTTTCGTAAAATAAAAGACTTTACGCTCGGCACTTTTTTTACCACAACCATGAACAGACGCAGCTGTCCTTACGGTCAATACTTAAGTAACGCTGGGATGACGCCTGCTGCGCGTAAAAATGATTTGCTTTCTTCATTTTTTTTTAAATGTCGCCTGCAAACTTTGCAATTCATGGTAAGCCGTACGATATACGAACAGAATAAAATGAAGATAAAAGAAAACGCTAGATAAGCCCATTTCGAGTCAACTTTCTAAGCCTCTTGTTCTTGGGTGGGCGCCAAGCTCCATCTTGCATGTCCGAATGAATGGCACTCGCGTTGCTGTTTTTAGGCTCCTACGCATCTTCGTAATTTGACACTCCTTGGCGCCTGTGTTGCATCATGCTGGGGGGACACTGTAGAACACGTAAATGAATTATAAACTACGCAATTCAGCGTGCTTCTCGTTGTACGGCACTTTGGGTGATACACGTGCATCATATAGATAAATCGCAGCGCGTGACGTCACGAAGATGCGGAGGCACAGATGTCATATTCTGTGTACGCTCGAAAAAAAAAGAAATTGGCTGGCTCTGACGACTTAAGCTTTCTCCGAGGGCGATATTAACATTCATGGCAATGTTTTCAAAAATTGCTAGGCTAAGGTTGTTGTTGGAAACGGCGAACAGCGAAGCAGACTCGTGACCGCGATGTCACATGGTCTCTTTTCCTGTACCATGCCTGCTGGCTTGCGACATGCGGCTCATGTGAAGCGAGTGGAGTGCAGATACGTTTATATGCGTGGATTCCGCCAGGGTCGCTGTTGCTTTCGCTCTGTCGAAAAAATGCTTTTGTCCTTGGAATTGTTCAGAGTGAAGGAGGAAGGGTACAAATCACATGCACTCGTGCTCAGCGAGTCTCGAATAAATATCCATACACATAATTAAAATCGAAGGTCCAACACATGATAAGCGTCATAAATAAAACACAGCCCACCTCAAGTTCATGCCGAGCACACAATGCCCGCATTTTGCGGTTCTGTTCGCAAGACTTCACTGAGTCTTAAGAAAGTGGGTTTCACTGCTAAGCGTGGTTTTTCTAGTTACACGTGTCCCAGACTGGCCCACAATTGGGCGTATTATGTGCGAGCAATGAATTCATTCCATCGTCGCTTCATTAAGTAGGAGGGAAGAATCCGTAGTACCAATAGGTGTAGAACTGCTTCAAAGGTGCGCTTAACATACCGTGAATGAGGTATGGTCGGAAAATAAAATCATTAAAGCTGGGCTTGCATTGTTGTGATCTCTCTGCATGTGACTCGGAAACTGCGTTCGCAAAGTCGAAGTACCGCATATATGTGAATAGAAGCTATAAGATATCTTTTTTTCATTAGCAGCAGTTTCTAAACACTACAGGTAAGTTTACGTGTCTATAATTGGAAGCATTACTTCAGAACGGTGGCGCAGTGTAACCGAGATTGTTAAAGCAGAAAAATCAATAGACAATTTCAGGGAAAGTAAATATTCGTCCTTAAAAAAAGCACGCATAGCGAGAGTTAATATAGCAGTGTCGCGATAATAACCGCAAGTAATTGTTCTTGTCTGCCTATACTTATCAGCGTCAAGGGCCAATCGCTTTTCACGTCGATAGCGCTACAGTACACATGAACATGAATCTTATATATGTGTAGGTGTTTGATAAAATGCTTTTTATTTTTAGTTATTTGTTCTGATGCAGCTTACGTTTTCACAGCTGGAATAAATATAAAGTCCGTGTACGAAAAACTAGCACCTACCTCCTTTTCTTCTTATCGACAGAGGTGCGAAAAAAATATCATTCTCTTCAATTTTGTGCTACAAATCGCATACGAAAACATATTGCTCCCCGATCGGACGTATAAGTAACCTTAGCGGGCCATGAGGGTCCCTCCGCGTGAAATAGCGACAGATCATGGACTGTTGTACCTTCGTAAAAATAGCAAGCACAGCTTTTTCATAGGCGTACAAAATGTACGCACGGGCAAAACCTCGTAACCGAGACATTATGTGCCACGGCTAGAAACTTTTGAAATGTGGTATTTTAGGTGCAGAAAAAGTTCACGCACGATTGATGTTCTTTCTATTCATGCCCCACGTAAAACAAGCACTGTTTCCAACGGCATTCACTTGTAAGCAATCACCCTATTTCCAGGGCCATTGAATACCCATTTGACAGTTGCTGACACGGACCCGGCGAGATACATATTGATAGCGCATTGTTTCCATCTCTCCTCATCAGCATTCAACAAGCGATTCTTGCGCGATACCGGAAATTCCTTCTAGGACAAATTTTGTTTTCTCTGTTTTACGCTATCCTACGTATATGGCGTCTGCATTTCCCAAGGGAGCAATTTATACAAGTGATGTTTTGCACGACTTGGTGATGTACGACAGCAGTGATTTAGGACAGTGAGAACTAAATGGCTTGCCTTATTGTGTCCGCACTCTAGCGAGTGTCATTTGATTCGTTGCCTGACAAGTTGCCATCATCTGCGGCAGTGTCCAGAAAAAGGTCCGAACGAAATACTTTGGCTTGCCACGATGACCTCGCCACCAGAAACACGGAAATATACGCCGAAAGGCATCCCACTTGAAAACAGCTGCAGTGCCTTATGCTGGTGACAACCTGTTACCCTTCTAAGGACGGACAGCTTAAATGCATGGAATTTGAATCTTTATTTATCAGCCCTAAACTAGCGCCCCAAAGAATATGTATTGAGCAGTGGAACATAAGCATGAGGATTACCAACTTCGAACTACGACTTCTTTAACGTTGAGTGTAAGTAAATAGGTCTTTTTATTCTTCCCCGTCTCTCCTTCCATATGCAACAAAGTATTTGTACATTTTACCGCAATATGTAATCCATATGTACGTCGCATTTGTTTTAAGGAGAAGTGACTGACTGTCACCTAAGGGTCAGTTAGACCATAAAATTTCCCTTCCTGTATTACTCGCAAGTAATGCCAGAACTTCAGTGCTTGTAACCTTTGCACCATATGAACTAAATAGTTGCTTGAGTTATTTCCTTGACTGAACACGTCAAGCAATGCGCCAATCTAGACGATAGTTAAGATCTGGTCTGAACTCCAGTTAACGTTAATGTGGAATGCGCGTGACGAAGCTGATCTCGGAAGAAAAGTACGCTACGCTCCTCTTTATTCTGCAAAAGGAATAATCCAATCAAGAGAAGTATTTCCTGTTTATTTTCCCTTCACCTCAGGATTCGACAATGCGAGAGCACTTTTTATGTTTTAGCATAATGTTCACCTGACTTCACCAAAAAATAATTAATAACAAATATTTTTTAAAAATTTGACAAATGTTGCTGATTTTTCTCAGCAACCTGTGCAGCTTTGCAAACTCCATTTGTCTTTAAGGCAGAAAACCGGAGGGACCAAAAGCTGCCAAACGTTTGCAATCTATTCATTCAAGGTTCTCGAGCAAAAGACGGGCGACAGTCATTTATTGGGCTACTACGTGTCCTAACAATTACTTTCACGCTCTCGAACTTATGATCTAACCAAAGCTTGCTGCGTTTCAAGTCGGTTTCTTATACGAAATTTGTCCGCTGGTTTAACTGTACTTTGCCGTGAGATAAATATATGAATCACATATCTGTAATTTGTCGCAGTCGTGTCTGTTCTTTTTTCCGTGCTCGTTTCTGGTGCGCACTTTTTTCCATGGGACACGACCCCATCCCGTGTTTTAAGCATTGACCAGTTGTTGTCAATAAGCTGTCTTCTTTAAGGATCCCATTGAGAGTGGCTTGTTTATATAAAACTGCTCCTGCTGGCTCGATGAAGATGCCTCTTCATTCTTCCGTATAGACTGCTAGCGCCATTCGTCCGACCTGGTTCTTCGTCACGCCTTAAATTGTTGCGAGGGAATCTTAAAAAAGCCCTTTGGCATTTCCAGTTTTTATCGTACCTTCGGCACCGTATCAGCTCAAACTTGCAATCCTGTGCTAAAGCACCTTCGAGACATACGAGACCGAAACATGATATCGCATGTTTTGAATGCTGTGAAAATTGCGCAAGCTTCAAATATGACTGCCCGTTCTTGACCTGTCGAGTACGTTCAACTAATGCGAGATGCTACTCGGTGGCAAAATGTTCAGGCGCCTTTTAGCACTCATTGTCTTCTTTGAAGCGACGGAACGTGATCGGATAATAGGGATCACACGGAAATGATTGGCTAGCAAGTGTCATGCGCAAGACTGCGACAACACATTTCGAAACAAGAGAGCCGTAGGGCCACGTCCGTACCAATCGACACAACCGTGCTAGATGTGGCCGACTAGTTGTAGCGCGAGGACTTCTCGCCAGCGCCAGCTGTCAAAATATTTTGCTCCCTGAGAAATGCAGCTCGGTTATTTCTTTTCGCTATTAGATCTATATTTGCCTTTGTGTTTGGTACATGCCGGGTCACGGACAGCGGATGTAAGGACAATTGTAGTTTGAGTTTTCTTTTATTGAGCATCCCATCTCCTTCCAGAAGCACCAAGACAAGTCATTTTATTGTTTCCTTTATTACAGGCTGTTGTCGGGGAAAATATGCTCCTTCTTTGGAGACGCTCCTATCGTCGGAAGGAAAATAGAAACTGTCCGAGCCGATTGCGCTGTCTTTGTGATCATCCTTGTTTTCCAAGAAAGAATAAATGGGCAAGAAATATTGAATAAATGCTTGAGATGGAACGGCCGTACTGTTTCTATCCAATCGTCCTTGATGCTCATCACTTGCTGACGCGAAAGGCGGGAATGCCGCGATCGATGAAGCTTGGCACCCGCGTATTGTCTTGGCAGGGGCCTGTTGTGGAACTCTGTTTTCCCTTTAGCAACTGAGATCAATACACGATTGAGTCCAAAGCTTTGTCTTCAACTTGCCCTCACTGTGTAACTTACCGATCACTTCAATCACATCAGGAAAATGTCTGATGCGCTACACCAGAGACAGTTGAGAGGGGCTAAAAGGGTAGATGTTTTTTGACGCTACCTGAAGGGTTGCGAAGCTCATAGGCAAGTCGCCTTTCATTCAGCGCTTCTGAAGAATTGCGGAAATCGAAAGCAGGCATGTAAGGAAATGTTCACGGCTGTGCCTCTACGTTCCGCACTATATCGCAACTTCACGCGGCGCTCTTGCTGTTTATACGATAAACAGAAGCAGACATTTATTACGCTCTGCTGTCTACTTGCTTTGTTATTTTACGAATCGTGCTACCACTGAAGTTAGTAAGTGCAATGTTACAACTGGGCTTGTTCTGCACATCATCAGGTTCGGTTATCTTAACCAGCTATCGTAGTACAGTTCGGCCGGTATATTGTGGTACATGAGTGTTATGCCACCTGTATTTGATTCATAGCAGCCTGAGTGGACACACACACGCGCGCACGCACACACGCACACACACACACACACACACACACACACACACACACACACACACACACACACACACACACACACACGCACACACACGCACACACACACACACACACACACACACACACACACACACACACACACAGATGTGGTTTTCAGTGTGATTGCCACAAGGGCATGTTAGGGCTTCAAAAACATTTTGCCGTCTCAGGTATAGCGGACCGTGTACCATGAACGTAAAAGGATATTTGTGGATCATACACGTCCTTGTGTCTGACATCCTGTCTTCGAAGGCCGAGTAATGTCCGTTAGCTTGTGTTGATGGTACGATAATTTCGTGGTATTAAGTGGCGCAGCGAAAACACAAAGAGAAAGATTTTGTTAAAATAAATGTTGAACGTGCTACAAGATACTTAATTTCACCAGGTTGCTTTCGTCGTGTGCGCGACATTCCGAATGAACCATCTTACGTACTTCGATATGAAGGCCAAAATTACGCCAGTATTTCAAGGACAGTCTTACAGATGTGTGCAGGCTTCCGGGAAGCACTGTTAAAATACTGCTTCACTAACATGATCGTTGAAGACGTATTGCTGCTTATTGTTGTGCAAATGCTGTCCATGTGCTGTACCTATCCTCAGCAAAGATCATGGATTTCTGCGGTCTTCCAGCTCTCCTGTTTTAGATTACGTGCCGCCCTGGTTGCTCGCATCATCGCAGCGTCTCCAAAGTGTGATGGACCTCCGACGAGGTCAAACGTCACGCAACTGCTCCACGCAACGCGTATGCAGCACTCTTCACATCAGCATGAGCAGTAAAGCTCGCGCTACGCTTATTGCTCTTACTGCTCCATGCTCAATTATAGAGTACAAGCAATCTTTTTTAGCACTTTCCATCTCCTTAGAGTGGTTTGCGAGGAGAAATATTCGCATTGTTTCTATTTATATACGTCAAAATAAAACTGGTGCCGACAATACGAGTCCTGTTGAGTACAGCGAGCTTTGCATGAGTCACAGAGGTCTAGAATAGCTTCTTTTCCCGCTGACAATATGAGCATCTTCCACATGCACATAGAGAGAATTTGAATTTACACGTAATCCCTCTTGACGGCTAATTATTACGTTTGTCAAATTTTCCAGCAAACTTCGTACTACTGTTTGTCACGGATATGTTTTGCGTGTATATTCAAATTATCAAGTGCTTCTGGAGTGATATATTTTTAAGTAGCCTTTGCATACGAAGCTCACGAAAATTTATTGTTCACGCATTATCTGTGCCGCGAAGTCAGAGGGCTTGTGAGCCCAAGTGGTGGAGTAATGAAGTGCAGTATTAGAATAAATTACGGCAGGGCCATTAAAATAATACATCTTTATTGTCTCTTTACATTGTGTGTTAAACTAGATATATAACATCAATCCCCACCATTTCCCTTCCTGCAAAATGCTTCACGCGCTCTCTTATCCTTGCTCTCATTTTCGTGAAGGCACCCATTTCTTGGTTTACCGTAAATCAGCTACAGGCTCTGTCGTCGCTGTACCACAGCATGCGAAATTACGTGCTTAGTACGCTCTGAAGCTGGTGGCAACTAAGATCATTTACTTAGCTACGATGTGGAAAATACGTTTATACGTCGGCACCGGTAATTATAATGCGTGCCGATCATTGTAAGTACGTCCTGCTACTGACAGCGGCGGCCTAATTACGCTGCGGTGCGTCCAGCCACAACGTCCTACGTCTTCCTTAACGGCTCAGTCAGAAGGTAATCTCACCTGATGAACGTAAACACGTAAGGCGCTAAAATTTCCAACCTGAGCATAACGTCCCTCAACGCCTAGTGAAGTACAACGGCGAAAGTTCAACGTCCCGCAATGCCGAAAAGTTTGCGTACGCAGGTAATAACCTGCCAGCTGTTCAAATGGCAATATCTCCACACTTCTCCTTCCTGCGGAGAGTAACATGCCAGGCATTAAATGCATATCAATTAGATAAAATGGTATCGCGAAGAAAAGTGAGCCTAGAGAGAAACGCGGTAGCTTCAAAAGAAACGCGACCAAGCTGTCCAGAGAAAAAGGTGCTCGAC
Organism: Dermacentor albipictus; assembly: GCF_038994185.2. NCBI lineage: Eukaryota > Metazoa > Arthropoda > Arachnida > Ixodida > Ixodidae > Dermacentor > Dermacentor albipictus. The sequence continues at coordinate 86,579,456 of NC_091825.1, forward strand.
CCAATTACAGCGCGACAGTTGCCGGAATTAGCGTGAGGGACTCGCCGCCACCCGCAAGGATCATGGAGTCACAATCACTATGGCGAGGATTTAAGCAAAGCTTAGTAGAAGGGAGCCCAATGAAATGAAGCCTCGCCTAAAATGCGCACAGCAGTGTCTTTGCCAGACTTAGACCCTGCGTAAGGTGTCATCTAAAATAATTCCTGCAGCGCGAGGCAGGAAAACGGTGGCTCAAGCCAACTTACTTCAGCTCTGGCAGCTAAAGCTCCTAAAGCGGCCACGTCTTAGTTTGTCGGGCAGGACCGATGCCACCCGCGTAGGTGCGGTCGACGGCTACAATACTGATAATTCCCCAAGGATATTTCCCTTTCACTGTTGTATCTCATATTCTGGGCAGTTCAATTCGACGCACTGGTCAATTTCTGAAGCGGCTTTCGAACACGCTCAGTCATTCTTTCCACTTCACCTTGTCTGTAACAGTTCTCTGTTCATCTGCCATCGCGTATTTTTTCATGTGATCATCGCTCGTCAATAACACCACAGGGAGAAACTACAAAGAAAGGGCATTCCGGATTGCAGATCTCAAAACCCCGAATTGACGCATCAACCTGTGACCGTGAAGGAACTCGTGCTGTATGCGCTTGTTTACCTCGTATGGATGAGTTGACAAAGAGAATTGTAGGCTTATGTGCGATTTTGTCATCACTGGTTCCTACTCAACACGGGAAACTCATTGTACCAGTTAAAGTCGCGGGCGATGGCTCTAGGCGCGGGCACCGAGAAAAGCAGCGAACGGGCCAATCAATACCGTGGAGCTGGGAGCGAAGCAAGCGAGAAGCAGAAAGTGCGGGCCACCAGATTAAGGGATCAGAATCGGGGACCGGGAAAGCGTCAGATCAAAGACGAGGGGTCCGCCGGTGTCGCCGATGAAGTTCGTTTCTCCTCATCTCCTAACGCCCGTGCTCTCCCTACGCCGGTGATCGCGATAAGCCTTTGGCTAATGATCATCGTGCCGCGAAGAACGTGCGATGATGGCCTACAGAATCGACCGAATAATCGGTGCATTGCAGTGCGTGGTGGGTGCTCGATTGACAAGCAGGTTTTCGTACGTGTACGCATACCCCGCTTCGCCAGCAAGTTTTGTCAACGAACGCGTCTTAGCGTCACTGCTTAATTCTCGACGTTAGGAAAGTAAAGAGTGTCGCCGGTGAAATCCTAGCGACACGGTCTGCTTCTGAAAGCGAAGCTCTTTCTTTTTTTTTTGCCTAGCTTCCACGTTTTGTCGTAGCTGCTGCTGCGGCTATTGGCTGCCGTCTACTCCTGCGTCCGTCAGTATCTCTGCGGATATAATTGAGAATGTATAACGGAGGTTATATGTTTGCGGAATGCAATTACTCGCAAATGGGCTAACATAACCATTTGCATGCTAACAAAAAAGTATTGCCTTCAAGTACATCTTTGTTCAAGCGTAAAAAATTAGTGACTAGTTCGAACCTTAAAATAATTAATAATTTATTTATTTATTTATTTATTTATTTATTTATTTATTTATTTATTTATTTGTTTATTCATTCATGCATACTGTCGGCCTCTTCGGCAATAGCAGGAGCGGGTAAAAACTAAGCGCGTACACAAATTGAATAGTAAATACAAACGGCACAGAGTACTAGAATAACTGAAAAGAGAAATATGCAAAGCCAGAAAAGCAGTTTTGGTGTGAACGCCATTGGGAAAACATGTCAGATCGAACACTTATTCTAGACCTTTCAGGAATTGTGACAATGACAATGACAGAATAGTGGCAGCTAATGAATTCCAGTGATCAATAGTGCGTGGAAAAAACTGTACTTCAATATGTCATTGGCGCGAGCAGAAAGGTGCGATGCTTAATGCATGATGACTTCGAGTAAAATGTGGGTTGGCAATAGTTAGGATACTGCTATTAGAGAAGTAGCATAATGAATTGAAAAAGAAAACAACATAGTAATTTTAATGACTCATTATTCTCCCACAATGAAAGTGTTTGAAGGTTGGACGCGTAAACAGCTGATGAAGGCTAGAAATTGTAGTCATACTGATGGTAATTCAAGCGTATTGCCTCGATAGCATTAATTTCACGGTGGTTATCTGGATCCCAGTCTACTAAAACATATTCTAATCTAGGAAATATAAGTGATTTGCAGGTTAGTAGCTTGGATTCTTATGACGCCTTTGTTAATGTTCTGCCTAAGTAAGCTTAATTCTTTGTGCATTCGAACAGATATATTGAATATCTTCGGACAATGACGTGTTAGAAGTAAGAATTACACCCATTTGTAATTACATTTGTAACAGCTCACCCAGTCATTTGTAACCACTCACCCTCATTAGCGGAACATCCTCTGAACAGTAGTCAGAAACCGAAGGGCGTTGTTTTGTAGAAAATATCATTATCGTGTCTTTTTTTTTAGTTTGTTGTTCATTCACCAAGTGATGCACGATTTGCGAAGACATGCAAGTGAAGGGAGAACGGAAGAAGGAAAGGCAGGGAGGTTAACCAGACTGAGTCCAGTTTGCTACCCTACACGTGGGGAGGGGAATGGGGAGTGGATTGTTAAGGTAATTATTCTAATAAGGGGTGGTAATTATCTCGTACAGAACGCAATTATTCGTGTACCGACGAACTTTAGGGGCGAGGTTACATGGTAAACGTTGTTATTGCCACGTGCTACACAAAGAAGATGATGTCGAGTCGACCTTGCATTTAGTGGTGCGTGCACAAAAGCGACCACTGCGTGATCTGATGACGACGACGTTGCTTGCTTCATGTTAGCTGGCTTCCATGTTGGCCAGTACTAACTACCATTATAAGTACACCCTCTAAATATTTTCCCTACTGGGCTGTAAATCCTAAGTGAAAACACAGTAGGGAAACAATTTACGGGGTGTATGTACAAGGGTAGTTAGTGCTGGCCGACATGGAAGCCAGCCAAAACGAATCAGGGCATGTCGTCATCACGAGGTCACGAAGTCGCCGCTTATGTGTACGCCCCACGAAATGCAACTTCGACTCGACATCATCTTCTTGGAGTAGCACGTAGCAATATAAAGTAAAAATAATAACGAACGTGATAATAGCACATAATGTAGCCCCATGCATAGGGGTCTCTACCGCAAACGGACTCCTTAATGACGTACCAAGTCATACTTCACGGGTTCTCTGTTTTACTTGATTATCTTTTATTTCTCCATTTAGTTTCCATTATTGAACACTGCTTCAGAATAGCAATGTACCAGTGTGACACAACAGGTACACAATCCTTGAACACTATATATGAGTCGTACACTACTGCGCGGCTACCTGTCGCCCTTATTCTTCTCTCCACAGGCACCATATCATCAACTGTGTCTTCGTTACACCTGATTTGATACTAGCATTTAATCAAAGGCTGTGAGCGATGTAGTGTATGAACATGAAAATTGCATTCGGTTGCACGTTGCATAAGAGGAAAGTAAGCAAAGTTCTACAGATATTCATTAGCTGTATATGCTTAAAAATGGCGCTTCATTAACACTACGCTCCACATATATTACGATGTGTTCGTTCTGCATTTTTTTTTACTACTTATATAGTTGCTAACTGACCCGAGCTTAATTTTTGTTTTGATTATCGCTTCAGAGCTCAAGTCATATAGCTTGCCTTTGCCGTGTTGAATAATTTGGAGGTAATTAAATATTCTGCTGACTATATAGGGGTCGGCTCCTCCGCACACATGTTTTTGAATGAGTAGACTACAACACAAGGTGACACGCGAGCGTTTCGGAAATGAAGCATCCTTCCGAAATGTGCATGCTCGAGGCGAATATAAAAAAAAATAGAAACATGCGAATCTCTCGCACTGTGGGAGTTGGTGTTATGCCAAGCGTTTAGCAGATTGCTGGCTATCTGGTGTTGTTTGGGGGCAACATAAAGGTGTTACCAGATGACTAACTGTGTACGCGTAAGGCGATGACTTGTGTGCGTGAAGGCAGCGTGTGATTGACGAGAATGGCAAGGCGACAACGGCCATGTGGCTGTCGTAACTGGACGATAACTACAATGGCGTCACGGCGAAGGTGCACCGGCGGAGTCGGGATGAAGGTGAGGGAATGGACCACGTGGACAGCGCGCTATAGCCTCTACCGGCGCGGCACACAGTGTGTAGTCAACAAAAACGGATATTCAGCAACCCAAAAGTTGCCGAAAGTGGGAAAGAACGCTTCGTAATGAAAACTTTCTTTAGGTGCTATCCGTGCAACAGTCATGTTAATTAGCACGATCCCTATTCATACGCTATCGGCCCCGGAAACATCGCGCTGTAAAAAATAGCTTACTACTGAGAGTGACGTCTCGGTCTGTCTGAGCGGCGAGAATATATCAGTGCGATCACGTGCCGTTCTCCATTACATTTCAAAGAGACATCCACGTCTTCGGTGTGTTCGGGCTATTGCAATTCATTTACCCGCATGGATGGGTGAGAGGAAACGTTCCTTGAGAAGTTGAGACAATAAGGCGGGAGGGTGCTCTTGTCCTGGAATTTCGATCGCGGCGTCGTCGATCTGTTTAATAAGTACGCCCGCATTGTTCTCGAACTTCAACTTTATCTAGCCCCATCTTAACGGTTGAGAAAATATCTGCATGCGGGCTTCCTTTACTGGAAGAACTGAGACTGGGAAAGTTAGCATGTTGTTGTGATTATTGTTATGAATGTGGAGGGAGTTCAGAAGCGCAGGCGTATTTCTCACACTGCCCGAACACTTCTTGCTTCTGTCCGTGTCTTTTACGGGCATCGTTGCAAGCAATAAAGGCCCACCAATGGGTCCAAGGAGCAACATTAGCGTATTTCTTATGTTGTACACATGCCTCTGCCGACCTCTGCTGCAATATGCCGCTGTCGTTTGGAACATGACTTGCCGTTCTAACAAAGATCGAGTTAGCAGATATCAGCGTTATTCAAGCTTGTGAATGATCTCACTGATTGCGCAGAAATGAGGAATAATGTTAGAGTAAGAACTCCGCGAAAAATACCTTGTGCGTCTACAGCTTCGCATGCGAATACTTCAGGCGTCTCAAAGAAAGAAACTTTGGTCAGGATTCTGTGGGCCTGAAACAAATATTCACACGAAATTGACATATCTCAAAAACATTTGCCTACTTTCGAAGGAGCACCTTGAATCCATCTCATAACCAATTTCCAGAAATGTCAATGTCCTTTTTGGATGTGACATGGCAAACCGGTATTGTATAGCATATGTGCACCTTCTTAATCTTTGTTGATATGCGCATATTCGCCTTGTTCTTTGTAACAGTTACCATAAGGTTGGTGTCCAGAGTTCCGGAGATTCTAAAGGGACCCTGAAACAGTTCGGACAAATCTTGTAGACGCGTAGGGTACAGCTGCAGTAAAACATTTGCACCACAATTTGTGTGATGCGTCTCATATCAAGGGACCTTTGGACGATTACAAGTTATCCTCCTCCATATAGGCATGCTTTTTCTCCTCAACTCATTCCCCGGATGATCGGGGCTAAGCTCCGCCTTCACTGGCTCTGCGTCCTGATGGGAGATCATGTTTTGTACTTCCGGTTGTTTTGAAGCCACCGCACAAAGCCTCTCCAACCTCTCTGCCAGCCGCCTGGCAGTCGATCCCAAGCGAGAGCTATCGAAGCAGCGTGCGTTGCGAGCATGTTGTCGAGGCGCCGAGCGTGTCTGGTGTTGCGGTGACCACATGCGAGCTGGGTGTTTTGTCGGATGGGTGGTGGCGTAAACTAAATCCCTCCATACTACCATTGCTGTGATGGAGGAGCTTTAGCTTAGAAGTGTACGCGCATGTGGGCGGCCTGATTGGTCTGCACGGTACAGCAACCTGGTGGCGCATAGCTTAACCAGGCAAACAAAGATCTAATATTGCTTTAACCAAGTGTAAAACATTTTAAGCATTTAGAAAAAGCAGCGTGCTCACGATTACGTTCCTGCCAAGAGTTTACACTATCAGCAAAGTAGAATACACTTGGTTACGGCTGTACTAGTTCTGTGCTAGCTCTGTACTGCTCTGTGCCACCAGATGGCTGCCCCATGCAGGCCGTTCACATCTGCGTCTCCACTCATCCCGTAGAACGCCTAGGCCCCGTTCGCTTGCGCTTGCGTTTACCCGAATACCGGACACGCGAGAGAGAGAGAGAGAAAAAACATTTATTCGGACCACCGAGGTGGTTGCTCTTGAGGTCGAGTGGGTGGGGTCCTCATTCCAGGACTCCACTGGCCGTGGCTGCTCGACGTACTTGCTGGACGAGAGCTTCTTGTCCCGCCAGGGTATCGCCGGTCAGCTGTACCTCCCACCGCTCAAATGACGTGCTAGGCGTCTTTAAGTGTTGAGGTTTGCCCTCGCACCCCCACGAGATGTGAAAGAGTGTAGGGCGTGTGTCGCCGCACCAGGGGCAGATTTCGCGATATGTTTGTGGGAACATTTTACTGTATCTGTGTAGGTTTGGAAATGTGTTGGTCTGTATAAGTCGGAGAGCTACGGCATCTTCAGTGCTGAGCTTTTTGTGAGGCGGGGGATAAATCCTGCGGTTGAGTCGCTGGATCTCCAGTCGGTCGCAATAATTGGATGGCAGGGGCATGAAGGTAAAGGGTGGGGATTGGTGAGACGATTGGTCTTGCCCCGCTCGGTTGATTAGCGCTCGAGCTAGGGCGTTCGCCCTTTCGTTCCCCTCCAGACCCGCGTGACCCGGCGTCCACGTGATTTGATGGTATTCTTGCAGCCTCGGGCCTAGAATCTGAGCCGCCAGCAGCGGTGCGGTGGAGGATGGCTCTGCCCGCCGCCGTGTTCTGTAGTCTGGCCTTTTGCGAGGCCATAACCGCGTCCGACAGCTCAGCGAAGGTGTTGTGGATCCCGAGGGCCGCTAACTTCTCGTTTGAGGTGGTGACAGGGAGACCCAGGGCCGTTTTGTACGCGCCTCTGATGATGGCATCGACTTGTTCTTGGTCGCGTTTGTTTAGCGAGTGATAGTGATACGGCATGCTGTACGTTATTCTGCTGATCACCAGAGCCTGGACGAGCCGAATCGTGTCCTCTTCTCGCATGCCCTTGCGGCTTTTTGTAATTCATTTTATAATCCGCGAGATCTGGTTGGTGGCCGACCTTAGGGTTTGGATGGTGTGGGAGGCTTTCAGGTTCCTCTGTATCCAAAAACCCAGAATCCTAGTCTTATTGCCTTCCGTTATCTTCTAGCCCTCAAGATAGAGGTCGATAGGGCCGGGGGACTTGTAGATTCCTCCTCCGTGCACCCGGATCACCTCGGACTTTTCGGGCGCACAACGCATCCCGCTCGCTGCCGCAAATCTCTCCACGGCTGTCGCGGCCTCTTGAAGGGTCGCCTCTTTTTGCTCTAGAGAGCCCTTGGTGGCCCAGAGCGTGATGTCGTCTGCGTACAGGGCGTAACCTAGGTCGGGGATCTTCCGCAGCTCTTCGGTCAGCGCTAGCATCGCGACATTGAACAGAATCGGGGAGATTATCGCCCCCTGCGGTGTTCCCTTGTTCGGCACGTCGATCAGACACGCGAAACACTATTGCGGTATATAGTAATCCTTCGGCATGAAATGATAGCCGCAAACGCGTAGATGCTGGTGCATACCGGATCCCGGCAACCAGCTCTGCAGCCACTGCGCTCGCATGTTTGCCTTGCAGAGGGACACGGTGTCGCAAGTTGGCATGTTGGCGATCGCTATTTTTGAAGCCCACAGCGCAAAGACTAACCATGGCGCTCGCGAAATGACAGATCGAGACCAACACAGATCTCGCAGCTCGCGTCAACACGAAACACGTTACATTAGCAGACGGCACTTGCTGTGTACTTGAAGTCCTTGAGTGTAGAGATAAATCACCCTTGCGCATTCTCTTTCTCTTGCCTTATTTTTGATAAACAAATTAACAAACATTCCAACTATTACGAACAACATTCGTTCACCATAAAGCTGGAAAAGGTACCGATGGCGCCCCCTGGGGAGCCAATCGGATAGCTCGCCCTACTGGCCTCATATGGTCACTTCGAGTGACATGGTCAGGAATAACTGAAAAGTCGGCCGAGTGGCAGGCTGCGATCGGTAGTGATGTGCATATTTAAAACCTTATAATACACTGCACGCTTTACGTGGAGGACTTAGATGCTTCAATTAATGATCAGAAGAGCTTGCCATATAACGACTGAGAACCGTTGTACTAAATCATTAAAATATTTCAGGGTTCCTTCTCTGTTCTTTTCTATGTCATAAAGTATATATTGATATTTCATTGTATGCTGTGGCAAGTTATATATATATATATATATATATATATATATATATATATATATATATATATATATATATATATATATATATATATATATATATATATATATATATATATATATATATATATATATATGTGTGTGTGTGTGTGTGTGTGTGTGTGTGCGTGTGTGTGTGTGTGTGTGTGTGTGTGTTTTGAACCTATTTTTGTACCCAACGAACTGTGATACCCGCTTGAGCAGCTTTGTATGTGCGCGTATATTGTGCGAATCGCCATGTGCGCCACTAAGACCAGCTGGTTGTTCCTAGGCACCAATGAAATTTATTGATTAAGTGATTGATTATGGTATTATTAGTAATAATAGTAGCAGTAGTCGTAGTAATGGTGGTAGTAGTAGTAGTAGTAGCAGCAGTAGTAGTAGTAGTAGTAGTAGTAGTAGTAGTAGTAGTAGTAGTAGTAGTAGTAGTAGTAGTAGTAGTAATAGTAGTAGTAGTAGTAGTAGTAGTAGTATTGTTATTATTACATCTGAAAACATATATAATGGACCAAGGGAAGAAGCCGGCTGGGACCAACCACCCAAAAGGGCCCAAAGCCTGCATACGCCTTATAAATTAAGACATACAAACATTGAATGTAGCATTATGTTACAAGTACAAGAATATCAGAGTTTGTAGCACCATTCGTATTAAACACTAACACTTCAGGTACACAAGGAATATCCTGCGCCGTATTCGTGCGCCAACATCTCCTTTTTACTGTGGGACGACTATACGCAAATACTCAAGTCTAGCAGCAAGAAAATATTGAGTACAACTGCGCAAAGCCAGAAACTTCTATTTACAATGATTTCCAAACTGGAGCTCTTCTCTCTTTCTCAAGTGCAGCGCGGTATATAACGTTTACGTCACAAGTTCTCGTCAATCGTATAAAAAGCACTGTGGCGATAACTAAGAACGCGATCACGTTGCCCTTTCGTTCTTTCTTCTGTTCATGTTTGCACGCTGGTTGTTCAGTAATATGTTGGTAAATTGCAAAAGGACATGTAAAAATGTGAGGTTAAAACAAACAATGGAGAAATGCATAGTTTTTGGTCGTTGATGGCACTTGTTTCACAGGTAAACGCCTTGGTCGCCTTATTTTAAATTTCCAATGACATCAAGATCGCTCGCACCTGATAGCTTACTCTGAGACCAGGAGTAGGGCATGAAGTTCAGATGCGAACCATTTAGCCTCCTGAAGTGTGTAGTGGGTAAATGCATTATAGGAGTGCCCTGCGCAAGATGCTTAAACAAAGTTAGTCCACTATTATTCTCTACTCAAGCTGTGTCAGCAGCCCTGACCAATGATAGTGAAGCTTGCACTTTCCTCTGGCGCTATGTACGAAAAGACGGGGACCAGAAAAACACTGAGAAACCATCGAATTCCTGTGCCTGTTTTTTTTTTTTTTTTGCACATAGCGCTTGAATAGAGTAAGAGCAATCTTCTTTGATAACTCTTTAGAGCAGTGCACATCTGTAGGCACACAAGAATGGCGCCTTTTGAGCGAAGTCCATGTGCTCACGGCTAGACAATATTTTTTATGAGTTTCGGCCGTTCAAGCTAAACACGACTAAAAATAAAGCTCGTAAGTAGATGGAAAATACATGCGTTAACTAGCTTACTGTGTGTTTTACTCTTTTCTTGCTAGTTCGGGGGCTTGCCGCAGGGTATATATAGTAAAGCTAGTAAGTGATGCCATGAACAGCCAGAGAAGCTTCTTATTATTTTTCACTACGTAACCATAAAGCTGCTCCTACCTCGTCTTGCTGTGGTCTATTTTGTTGCGACTGAGCAGGCCTTATGCAAAATTTGGATGAACATTAGCTTCCTTCAATATGTTCGATTTAAAGTTAGGACTGACGTCGTAGCACACATATATCCAGACAGTAGGCTGCAGAATTTGCGTTACAGCACTTTTATTATTTATGTAAATATATAGATGCTCATTAGTGCAACACGTGCTCCCCCAAGCTAGGGCCATGAATATGGCTCTTTCTTTTATATGTAATATTTTACCTCCTGGTGCTTTTACAATTTAACATGACAACGCAAGTGGCCCTTATAAATTGAGTTAGCCCCATTGCATGTATCGGTGGTAATTATATATATTTTTTTTAGTCTGGGCGCTACCGAGGTAGTTAGTATGACAAAAGTATTGCTACCATACAGTATTACAGCATACAGTTCACAACGACGTTTTTAGCAAGAGTATGAGTGTTTGAGTTAGTGCTATCAGGCAATTAAGCTTCAGAAGGTAGTGAATAGTAGAGAGTATTGCTTTACTGCCTTCATTACTAAGAAAGTAGGAATTTTGGTGACAAGTAACGTGGTGGTATTTAGTTAGTGAACAAGACGACCATATTTCAGAGTGGAGGGTTGAAATTTTGGTCTGGTTTTGATACGGAGAGTCCGGGAAGAGAAGAAGGAGGCAGGAAACCTTAACTGAGCTTTTTGTTAAATAACTTGAACGACGCATTTTTGGTTCCTCACACCATTTTTACGATACAGGCGTTGTCCAATTGATTTACATTATGCTTTGTATACATTGTCTTGTATTTCAATGTCCGTTTGGGTGTCAATCTTTTATTACAAAGTATATCTTCGTTTGTTAGCTTATTCCTAATTACTTGCTCCATCCCATCATTCTATGGAAGGATGTGTGTTTTACCTTTTCTTGCCTTGTGTTTTCCACTGCTCCTTACTGTATCCTTCTTGTGTGTGTGCGCGCTCTGTACTTGTAACCTAGTTGATTCATTGTGAGATAGCATTCGCTCTTTTATATGTTATTTTAATACTGTTTCCCCCCTTATGTAATGCCCTGTTAAGGGTCCTTAAGGGTTAATAAATTATGATGATGATGATGATCATGATCATGATCATAATGAAAGGGGTTGCTGTGAGCATGCCACAGCCTGTTCCCTTGCAACCTCAGCTATACATCGCAGAATCACGCAGTCCAGCTCAGAATCGTCACAAAGCTGGGTTTGGCGCTTCGTGTAGTAGAAATGAAAGGTTATGTCTACGTCGTCCTCGTGGCCTACGGTTTTTCTGAGATTTTGAATAAACTCTGCACCAGGTCGAGCAGTCGAAGGAGGCAGCAGTGATAGTTACTTATGACATTTAATAAGCTGCAAGGCGTATCATGCAACAACCTTTGAACTATTTCCCATCGCGATCACCGCAATGTTATTCGACGTCATTCAAGTACCTCAAGCAACAGCGCCCACTTTGCTTTATGATTTGTGCTACAGGGCAAATGATCAGCGTTCAGCTGAATAAAGATGTGAGAATATAAATGTGTTCACCTAGCGATGTTCAGTCGTTCACTTCACTTGCTGCAACCCCGGCGAGTGAAGTCGAACGCAGCCACCTATAGAAAAAAAGAAGAGTGAAAAATGATGGCCCGTTTCGAGTTTCGCGAGTCGTCTGGTTCACGGCTCAGGGAAACACCCCATTTATCCAGTTAGGCCAAGCTGAAGATTAATGCCTTACTAGTGTGCTCGACTGGTAACAGGGGTCTCAATGTCTCGTCTATTTTTTTCTTTTCTTAATCATTTCGCTCACATCGTCTTAACTACAGAATGAAGGCCAGTCGGCAAGCCTGCTAGAGCGTGAATGATTGGGTTTCTCGGCTGCCCAGTGAAAAATCGATACACTTAGGCGTAGACTCTCCCTGCAAAAAAAAAATCATAATAATAATAAATAAATAAGAAATACTGGTATATACAACAGTCAAGCGCCGTACACAGCAAAAAAAGAAATTGTAATCGCGCAAAAAAAAAACTGTCTTTGATAAAGCCGTCACTAAAGCGTTGTGTACCCTTCTCGTTCTTGCTCTCGCTCTCTCGCTCTCTCTCTCTCTCTCTCTCTCTGTCTGTCTGATTCTGAGCTTATCGAGGTTTTAGGCCGCTACGCGTTCACCTTTTGCTCGATTTCGTCGGGGGATGCAACAACTGAAACCTCCTGATTAGTGGGCCGTAGAGACGAAAGTAGGCGGGCAATATGTCTCGCCCCATTCCAGAGGTTGCCACCGAGTTCGTCCAACTGTTTCGCAACAAAAACGCTTGTCTGATTCGCATTTCTGCACAAAAGCAACGCGGTCAACTCGTTATATTTGCTTGTGTGCGAACCTGTCTGAGTGCAATTTTCCTCTCTGTGATTTTATTTATTTGCAAGGTAGAGAAGACGCGTCATGCCCATCAGGAGCATCTGTAGCGCCTTACGACAGCTCATGGGATTCCATCTTTGATAACGTTCTAGCTGACTGAACTGGGGTGCGCTTAGACAAAGGCAAAATGAAGCCCACAAGAACTCATGTGCTTCACTGTGCCCTTACCCACAGCTAATCACGGATCTTCATCTGGTACTTACCTAGTATGCAGGGTGTTTCAGGGAACACTTTAAAAAATGTTTCAGAATTGCCTGTGGTAGATCGCTCAATTCTGCTATATGAGCTTGTCTACTCTAAATGGCGGACATTGCGCGTAACAAAAGTGAGATGCATGATCTACTAATTAGAATACATCACTAATTAGGTTTTTAACTAATTATCTTGTCGTACATTTGCAATTCAGACTACAAGGCATAACCACTTGAAGAAGATTGTGTGAATGACACCATTCACATTATATTCGCTGTCAAAATTGCGGCAAAAATGCACGGTCGTTCCGCTTACTTTCTTGACAAAACTTCCC